>NC_134410.1:0-77500 GCF_038048845.1 Mixophyes fleayi
TGTATTAGAGTTATGGTTAG
Source organism: Mixophyes fleayi (assembly GCF_038048845.1). Classification (NCBI taxonomy): domain Eukaryota; kingdom Metazoa; phylum Chordata; class Amphibia; order Anura; family Limnodynastidae; genus Mixophyes; species Mixophyes fleayi. The sequence continues at coordinate 21 of NC_134410.1, forward strand.
TGCTAGGTATGGTGCTAGAATTAGGGTTAGGGCTAATGCTTAGGTTATTGTTAGGGTGAGGGTTAGCATTAGGGCTATTGTTAGGACTAGGAATTGGGTTAGGGTGAGGTCTAGTATTAGATTTAGGACTAGGGTTAGGATTAGGGCCAGGGCTACAGTTATGGTTAGGTTAAGGGTTAGTGCCAGGGTTAGGGCTAGTGCTTAGGCTTGTATTAGAGTTAAAGGTTAGGGTTAAGGTTGGTGCTTGTGTTAGGGTTAAGGGTACGGTTAAGAGTAGGGCTATAGTTAGGGTTAGGCTAGGAACAGGATTAGGGCTCAGGTTAGGGGGCTTCCAACGTGGAAGTACAAACCGGCAGCTTGGCAGCGGGTGGAAAACGACAGCTTTTCCCTAACCCTAACCCTAACCCTAACCCTAACCCTCACCACTTCGGCCAGGGCTGCCTAACCCTAACCCTAACCCTAACCCTAACCCTCACCACTTCGGCCAGGGTTCCCTAACCCTAACCCTAACCATGGATCCCCCGGCCCGGGGCTTCCAACGTGGAAGTACAAACCGGCAGCTTGGCAGCGGGTGGAAAACGACAGCTTTTCCCTAACCCTAACCCTAACCCTAACCCTCACCACTTCGGCCAGGGCTGCCTAACCCTAACCCTAACCCTCACCACTTCGGCCAGGGTTCCCTAACCCTAACCCTAACCATGGATCCCCCGGCCCGGGGGCTTCCAACGTGGAAGTACAAACCGGCAGCTTGGCAGCGGGTGGAAAACGACAGCTTTTCCCTAACCCTAACCCTAACCCTCACCACTTCGGCCAGGGCTGCCTAACCCTAACCCTAACCCTAACCCTCACCACTTCGGCCAGGGTTCCCTAACCCTAACCCTAACCATGGATCCCCCGGCCCGGGGGCTTCCAACGTGGAAGTACAAACCGGCAGCTTGGCAGCGGGTGGAAAACGACAGCTTTTCCCTAACCCTAACCCTAACCCTAACCCTCACCACTTCGGCCAGGGCTGCCTAACCCTAACCCTAACCCTCACCACTTCGGCCAGGGTTCCCTAACCCCTAACCCTAACCATGGATCCCCCGGCCCGGGGGCTTCCAACGTGGAAGTACAAACCGGCAGCTTGGCAGCGGGTGGAAAACGACAGCTTTTCCCTAACCCTAACCCTAACCCTCACCACTTCGGCCAGGGCTGCCTAACCCTAACCCTAACCCTAACCCTCACCACTTCGGCCAGGGTTCCCTAACCCTAACCCTAACCATGGATCCCCCGGCCGGGGGCTTCCAACGTGGAAGTACAAACCGGCAGCTTGGCAGCGGGTGAAAACGACAGCTTTTCCCTAACCCTAACCCTAACCCTCACCACTTCGGCCAGGGCTGCCTAACCCTAACCCTAACCCCTCACCACTTCGGCCAGGGTTCCCTAACCCTAACCCTAACCATGGATCCCCCGGCCCGGGGGCTTCCAACGTGGAAGTACAAACCGGCAGCTTGGCAGCGGGTGGAAAACGACAGCTTTTCCCTAACCCTAACCCTAACCCTAACCCTCACCACTTCGGCCAGGGCTGCCTAACCCTAACCCTAACCCTAACCCTCACCACTTCGGCCAGGGTTCCCTAACCCTAACCATGGATCCCCCTGCCCGGGGGCTTCCAACGTGAAGTACAAACCGGCAGCTTGGCAGCGGGTGGAAAACGACAGCTTTTCCCTAACCCTAACCCTAACCCTAACCCTAACCCTCACCACTTCGGCCAGGGCTGCCTAACCCTAACCCTAACCCTAACCCTAACCCTCACCACTTCGGCCAGGGTTCCCTAACCCTAACCCTAACCATGGATCCCCCGGCCCGGGGGCTTCCAACGTGGAAGTACAAACCGGCAGCTTGGCAGCGGGTGGAAAACGACAGCTTTTCCCTAACCCTAACCCTAACCCTCACCACTTCGGCCAGGGCTGCCTAACCCTAACCCTAACCCTAACCCTAACCCTCACCACTTCGGCCAGGGTTCCCTAACCCTAACCCTAACCATGGATCCCCCGGCCCGGGGGCTTCCAACGTGGAAGTACAAACCGGCAGCTTGGCAGCGGGTGGAAAACGACAGCTTTTCCCTAACCCTAACCCTAACCCTCACCACTTCGGCAGGGCTGCCTAACCCTAACCCTAACCCTAACCCTCACCACTTCGGCCAGGGTTCCCTAACCCTAACCCTAACCATGGATCCCCCGGCCCGGGGGCTTCCAACGTGGAAGTACAAACCGGCAGCTTGGCAGCGGGTGGAAAACGACAGCTTTCCCTAACCCTAACCCTAACCCTAACCCTCACCACTTCGGCCAGGGCTGCCTAACCCTAACCCTAACCCTCACCACTTCGGCCAGGGTTCCCTAACCCTAACCCTAACCATGGATCCCCCGGCCCGGGGGCTTCCAACGTGGAAGTACAAACCGGCAGCTTGGCAGCGGGTGGAAAACGACAGCTTTTCCCTAACCCTAACCCTAACCCTAACCCTCACCACTTCGGCCAGGGCTGCCTAACCCTAACCCTAACCCTCACCACTTCGGCCAGGGTTCCCTAACCCTAACCATGGATCCCCCTGCCCGGGGGCTTCCAACGTGGAAGTACAAACCGGCAGCTTGGCAGCGGGTGGAAAACGACAGCTTTTCCCTAACCCTAACCCTAACCCTAACCCTAACCCTCACCACTTCGGCCAGGGCTGCCTAACCCTAACCCTAACCCTAACCCTCACCACTTCGGCCAGGGTTCCCTAACCCTAACCCTAACCATGGATCCCCCGGCCCGGGGGCTTCCAACGTGGAAGTACAAACCGGCAGCTTGGCAGCGGGTGGAAAACGACAGCTTTTCCCTAACCCTAACCCTAACCCTAACCCTCACCACTTCGGCCAGGGCTGCCTAACCCTAACCCTAACCCTAACCCTAACCCTCACCACTTCGGGCCAGGGTTCCCTAACCCTAACCCTAACCATGGATCCCCCGGCCCGGGGGCTTCCAACGTGGAAGTACAAACCGGCAGCTTGGCAGCGGGTGGAAAACGACAGCTTTTCCCTAACCCTAACCCTAACCCTCACCACTTCGGCCAGGGCTGCCTAACCCTAACCCTAACCCTCACCACTTCGGCCAGGGTTCCCTAACCCTAACCCTAACCATGGATCCCCCGGCCCGGGGGCTTCCAACGTGGAAGTACAAACCGGCAGCTTGGCAGCGGGTGGAAAACGACAGCTTTTCCCTAACCCTAACCCTCACCACTTCGGCCAGGGCTGCCTAACCCTGACCCTAACCCTAACCCTAAACCCTAACCCTAACCCTAACCCCTAACCCAACCCCTAACCCTAATAACCCTAACCCTAATAACCCTAACCCTAATAACCCTAACCCTAATATGTCCCTAACCCTAACCCCCTAACCCCCTAACCCTAACCCAAACCCTAACCCAAACCCTAACCCCTAAACCTTAACCCTAACCCAACCCTAACCTAACCCTAACCCTAACCCTAACCCCTAACCCTAACCCTAACCTTAACCCCTAACCCCCTAACCCTAACCCTAACCCCCTAACCCTAACCCTAACCCTAATAACCCTAACCCTAACCCCTAACCCTAATACCCTAACCCTAATACCCTAACCCTAACCCTAACCCTAATACCCTAACCCTAACCCTAACCCTAATCCTAACCCACTAACACTAACCCTAACCCCTAACCTTAACCCTAACCCCTAACCCTAACCCTACCCCTAACCCTAACCCTAACACCCTAACCCTAACCCTAATATGTCCAGGTCACCCTAACCCTAACCCCCTAACCCTAACCCGCTAACCCTAACCCCCTAACCCTAACCCTAACCCCTACCCCTACCCCTAACACTAACCCTAACCCCCTAACCCTAACCCCCTAACCCTAACCCCCTAACACCCTAACCCTAACCCCTACCCAAACCCTAACCCCTACCCCTACCCCTAACCCTAATAACCCTAACCCTAACCCTAATAACCCTAACCCTAACCCTAATAACCCTAACCCTAACCCATAACCTAACCCATAACCTAACCCTAACCCTAACAACCCTAACAACCCTAACCCTAATAACTCTAACCCTAACCCTAATAACCCTAACCCTAATAACCCTAACCCCTAACCCTAATATATAACCCTAACCCTAACCCTAATATATAACCCTAACCCTAACCTTAACCCTAACTCTAACCCTTAACCCTAACCCTAACCCTAAGAAAAAAGAAAGAACCCTAACCCTAACCCTACCCAACCTAACCCTACCCCCTAACCCTAACCCTAAGAAAAGAAAGAACCCTAACCCTAACCCAAACCCAAACCCCCTACCCCCTAACCCTAAACTAACCCTAACCCCTAACCCCTAACCCAAACCCTACCCCTAACCCTAACCCTAACCCTAACCCCCTAACCCTAACCCTAACCCTAACCCTAACCCTAACCCTAATACCCTACCCTAACCCTAACCCTAACCCCTAACCTAACCCTAACCCTAACCCAACCCTAACCCTACCCTAACCCAAACCCCTAACCCCTAACCCCTAAGCCCTAACCCTAACCCAAACCCTAACCCCCTAACCCTAACCCTAACCTAACCCTAACTAACCCTAACCCTAAACCCTCAAACCCTAACCCTAACCCAAACCCCTAACCACACTAACCCCTAACCCCACTAACCCTAACCCCACTAACCCTAACCCCCCTAACCCTAACCCCTACCCCTACCCCCTAAACCCTAACCCCCTACCCCTAACCCTAATAACCCTAACCCAAGCCCTAACCCTAAACCCTAACCCTAATAACCCTAATAACCCTAACCCAAGCCCTAACCCCTACCAATAACCCTAACCTTAATAACCCTAACCCTAATAACCCTAACCCTAACCTTTACCCTAATCCTAATAACCCTAACCCCCACCCCTAATATCCCTAACCCTAACCCTAACCCCACCTCTAACCCCTACCAATAACCCTAACCTTAATAACCCTAACCCTAATAACCCTAACCTTTACCCTAATCCTAATAACCCTAACCCTACCCCTAATATGTCTGGCCTAACCCCCTAACACCCACCCCTAATATCCCTAACCCTTAATAACCGTAACCCTAATAACCCTAACCCTAAAAACCCTAACCCCCACCCCAACCCCTAACAATAACCCTAACCCTAATAACCCTAACAACCTTAACCCTAACAACCCTAACCAACCATTAACCCCTAACAACCCTAATAACCCTAACCCTAATAACCTTAACCCTAACCCTAATAACCCTAACCCTAACCATGGATCCCCCGGCCCGGGGGCTTCCAACGTGGAAGTACAAACCGGCAGCTTGGCAGCGGGTGGAAAACGACAGCTTTTCCCTAACCCTAACCCTAACCCTAACCCTCACCACTTCGGCCAGGGCTGCCTAACCCTAACCCCTAACCCTAACCCTCACCACTTCGGCCAGGGTTCCCTAACCCTAACCCTAACCATGGATCCCCCGGCCCGGGGGCTTCCAACGTGGAAGTACAAACCGGCAGCTTGGCAGCGGGTGGAAAACGACAGCTTTTCCCTAACCCTAACCCTAACCCTCACCACTTCGGCCAGGGCTGCCTAACCCTGACCCTAACCCTAACCCCTAACCCTAAACCCTAACCCTAACCCTAACCCCTAACCCAACCCCTAACCCTAATAACCCTAACCCTAAAAACCCTAATAACCCTAACCCTAATATGTCCCTAACCCTAACCCCCTAACCCTAACCCAAACCCTAACCCAAACCCTAACCCCTAAACCTTAACCCTAACCCAACCCTAACCTAACCCTAACCCTAACCCTAACCCCTAACCCTAACCCTAACCTTAACCCCTAACCCCCTAACCCTAACCCTAACCCCCTAACCCTAACACTAACCCTAATAACCCTAACCCTAACCCCTAACCCTAAACCAACCCTAATACCCTAACCCTAATACCCTAACCCTAACCCTAACCCTAATACCCTAACCCTAACCCTAACCCTAATCCTAACCCACTAACACTAACCCTAACCCCTAACCTTAACCCTAACCCTAACCCTAACCCTACCCCTAACCCTAACCCTAACACCCTAACCCTAACCCTAATATGTCCAGGTCACCCTAACCCTAACCCCCTAACCCTAACCCCCTAACCCTAACCCCCTAACCCTAACCCTAACCCCCTACCCTACCCCTAACACTAACCCTAACCCCCTAACCCTACCCCCTAACCCTAACCCCCTAACACCCTAACCCTAACCCCTAACCCCTAACCCTAACCCAAACCCAAACCCTAACCCTACCCCTACCCCTAACCCTAATAACCCTAACCCTAACCCTAATAACCCTAACCCTAACCCTAATAACCCTAACCCTAACCCATAACCCTAACCCATAACCCTAACCCTAACCCTAACAACCCTAACAACCCTAACCCTAATAACTCTAACCCTAACCCTAATAACCCTAACCCTAATAACCCTAACCCCTAACCCTAATATATAACCCTAACCCTAACCCTAATATATAACCCTAACCCTAACCTTAACCCTAACTCTAACCCTTAACCCTAACCCTAACCCTAACCCCTAAGAAAAAAAGAAAGAACCCTAACCCTAACCCTAACCCAAACCCTAACCCCTACCCCCTAACCCTAACCCTAAGAAAAGAAAGAACCCTAACCCTAACCCAAACCCAAACCCCTACCCCCTAACCCTAAACCCTAACCCTAACCCCTAACCCTAACCCCCTAACCCTAACACCCTAACCCTAACACCCTAACCCTAACCCCTAACCCTAACCCTAATAACCCTAACCCTAACCCTAATACCCTAACCCTAATACCCTAACCCTAACCCCTAACCCTAATACCCTAACCCTAACCCCAACCCTAACCCTACCCTAACCCAAACCCCTAACCCCTAACCCCTAAGCCTAAACCCTAACCCTAACCCTAACCCCTAACCCTAACCCTAATAACCCTAACAACCCTAACCCTAAACCCTAAACCCTAACCCAAACCCCTAACCCTAACCCCACTAACCCTAACCCCACTAACCCTAACCCCACTAACCCTAACCCCTAACCCTAACCCCTACCCCTACCCCTAAACCCTAACCCCTACCCCTAACCCTAATAACCCTAACCCAAGCCCTAACCCTAAACCCTAACCCTAATAACCCTAATAACCCTAACCCAAGCCCTAACCCCTACCAATAACCCTAACCTTAATAACCCTAACCCTAATAACCCTAACCCTAACCTTTACCCTAATCCTAATAACCCTAACCCCCACCCCTAATATCCCTAACCCTAACCCTAACCCCCACCTCTAACCCCTACCAATAACCCTAACCTTAATAACCCTAACCCTAATAACCCTAACCTTTACCCTAATCCTAATAACCCTAACCCTACCCCTAATATGTCTGGCCCTAACCCCCTAACACCCACCCCTAATATCCCTAACCCTAATAACCGTAACCCTAATAACCCTAACCCTAAAAACCCTAACCCCCACCCCAACCCCTAACAATAACCCTAACCCTAATAACCCTAACAACCTTAACCCTAACAACCCTAACCAACCATTAACCCCTAACAACCCTAATAACCCTAACCCTAATAACCTTAACCCTAACCCTAATAACCCTAACCCTAACCATGGATCCCCCGGCCCGGGGGCTTCCAACGTGGAAGTACAAACCGGCAGCTTGGCAGCGGGTGGAAAACGACAGCTTTTCCCTAACCCTAACCCTAACCCTCACCACTTCGGCCAGGGCTGCCTAACCCTAACCCTAACCCTCACCACTTCGGCCAGGGTTCCCTAACCCTAACCCTAACCATGGATCCCCCGGCCCGGGGGCTTCCAACGTGGAAGTACAAACCGGCAGCTTGGCAGCGGGTGGAAAACGACAGCTTTTCCCTAACCCTAACCCTAACCCTCACCACTTCGGCCAGGGCTGCCTAACCCTAACCCTGACCCTGACCCTGACCCTGACCCTAACCCTAAACCCTAACCCTAACCCCTAACCCAACCCCTAACCCTTAACCCAACCCCTAACCCTAACCCCTAACCCTAATAACCCTAACCCTAACCCTAATAACCCTAACCCTAATAACCCTAACCCAACCCTAACCCTAACCCCAACCCCTAACCCTAACCCCTAACCCCCCTAACCCTAACCCCCTAACCCTAAACCTAACCCTAACCCTAATAACCCTAACCCTAACCCCTAACCCTAACCCTAACCCTAATACCCTAACCCTAATACCCTAACCCTAATACCCTAACCCTAACCCTAACCCCCTAACCCTAATCCTAACCCCTAACCTTAACCCTAAACCCAAACCCTACCCCTAACCCTAACCCCCTAACCCTAACCCTAACCCCCTAACCCTAACCCAAACCTTAACCCTAACCCTAACATGTCCGGGTCACCCTAACCCTAACCCCCTAACCCTAACCCCCTAACCCTAACCCCCTAACCCTAATAGCCCTAACCCCCTAACCCTAACCCCCTAACCCTAACCCCCTAACCCCTAACTCTAACCCTAACCCCTAACCCTAACCCTAACCCCCTAACACCCTAACCCCTAACCCAAACCCTAACCCTAACCCTACCCCTAATAACCCTAACCCTAATAACCCTAACCCTAATAACCCTAACCCTAACCCTAATAACCCTAACCCTAACCCATAACCCTAACCCATAACCCTAACAACCCTAACCCTAATAACCCTAACCCTAACCCTAATAACCCTAACCCTAATAACCCTAACCCTAATAACCCTAACCCCTAACCCTAACCCTAATATATAACCCTAACCCTAACCTTAATAACCCTAACCCTTAACCCTAACCCTAAGAAAAGAAAAAGAAAGAACCCTAACCCTAACCCAAACCCTAACCCCTACCCCTAACCCCTAACCCTAACCCTAAGAAAAGAAAAAGAAAGAACCCTAACCCTAACCCTAACCCCCTAACCCCTAACCCCTACCCCCTAACCCTAACCCAAACCCTAACCCCTACCCCCTAACCCTAACCCCCTAACCCTAACCCCCTAACCCCTAACCCCCTAACCCTAACCCCCTAACCCTAATAACCCTAACCCTAATACCCTAATACCCTAACCCTAATACCCTAACCCTAATACCCTAACCCTACCCCTAACCCAAACCCCTAACCCTAACCCTAACCTAACCCTAACCCTAACCCCTAACCCTAACCCCTAACCCTAATAACCCTAACCCCTAACCCTAAACCCAAACCCCTAACCCTAAACCCTAACCCTAACCCCACTAACCCTAACCCCTACCCATAAACCCTAACCCCTAACCCCTACCCCTAACCCTAATAACCCTAACCCAAGCCCTAACCCTAAACCCTAACCCTAATAACCCTAACCCAAGCCCTAACCCCTACCAATAACCCTAACCTTAATAACCCTAACCCTAATAACCCTAACCCTAATAACCCTAACCTTTACCCTAATCCTAATAACCCTAACCCCCACCCCTAATATCCCTAACCCTAACCCCCACCCCTAACCCCTACCAATAACCCTAACCTTAATAACCCTAACCCTAATAACCCTAACCTTTACCCTAATCCTAATAACCCTAACCCTACCCCTAATATGTCTGGCCCTAACCCCCACCCCTAATATCCCTAACCCTAATAACCGTAACCCTAATAACCCTAACCCTAAAAACCCTAACCCCCACCCCAACCCCTAACAATAACCCTAACCCTAATAACCCTAACAACCTTAACCCTAACAACCCTAACCAACCATTAATCCCTAACAACCCTAATAACCCTAACCCTAATAACCTTAACCCTAACCCTAATAACCCTAACCCTACCCCTAACCCTAATATGTCCAGCCCTAACCCTAAAAACCCCAACCCCTAATAACCCTAACCCTAATAACCCTAACCCTAATAACCTTAATAACCCTAACCCTGGACTAACCCTAACCCTAACAACATTAACCCCAACCCATTCTGTTAATTTTAACGCTAACCTTAATCCTAACCCTAAACCTTACCCTTAACCCCTAACACAAACACAAACCCTAACCCTAATACCTAACCCTAACCCCCTATCCCCAACCCTAACCCCCACCCCTAATTCTAAACCCAAGCCCTAATTCTAAACCCAAGCCCTAACGCCTAACCCCACCCCTTAACCCCTAACCCTAATAACCCCAACCCCCTAATATCCCTAACCCTAACCCTAATATTCCTAATATCCCTAACCCCAACCCTAACCACCCTAACATGTCCGGGTCACCCTAACCCCTAACCAACCCTAAACCCCTACCCTAACCCCTACCCCCCTAACTCTAACCCCTAACCCCAACCCTAACCTCAAAACCCTAACAATAATAACCCTAACCCCCAATAACCCTAACCCCTAATAACCCTAACCTACCCCCTAACCCCAACACCCAAACCCTAAACCAAACCCCAGCCCCTAAACCCCCTAACCCAACCTTAATAAACCATTAATGCAGTAAAATAATTATAAATCCATTAATGCATTAACATAAATACAGTGAAAAAATGCATTGACATAAATATAAAACCATTAATGCAGTGACACAAATGCAGTGACATAAATATATAATCATTATTGCATTGACTTATAGTTTCATTAATGCAATAATGTAAATATAAAAAGCAACCCCCAGCACAAAGAAAAACAAAACCATAAATACTCCATTAACTTTGGAAATAACCAAGAAAACACACATCTATAGCAAATTGCGCAAAGACACAGTATATACACACACAATATACTATACACAATATACACAGTATAATATACACAATATATACACACAGTATACTATACACAATATACACACACAGTATACTATACACAATATACACACACAGTATATACACACAGTATACTATACACAATATACACACACAGTATACTATACACACAGTATACTATACACAATATACACACACAGTATACTATACACACAGTATACTATACACAATATACACACACAGTATACTATACACAATATACACACACAGTATACTATACACACAGTTACCTTTTATATGTCTCAGCTACTTCCGGATCTACTTGTTTCTGTCTCAAAATTTTGACTTCATCCGACTCCATGAAGAAGACCGACAGGGGGGACACTACTCAGACACCAGGCTGATGCTTCCCAGCGAGCACTGCACGGAGGCGGAGCTACCGCCGACCTTTGTAGTGATTGGCATGTGACGTAGTAGATTGTTCTCTGTTGCCAGGCAGCAGTGAGAGAAAACCGCGCTCAGTCTGATGTCCGGAACTCCAGTAACTGGAACCTGTGATCTGCGTTGCACAGTCAGAGCCACGCCCTATATCATGGACACTCCACGCCGACAGGCTGCTTTGTGATGACGTCATATCTGCGACTGTACGGAACCCGCAGAACCTGTACGGAGGACTGAAGGGGACTAATGCCGCCGAAAGGAAAGGGTGGAAAAGGAGCAAAAGGTGAATAGCTGATTATTAAGTAGATGTCTAGAATTTACATTACAGGACTGACATTTTTGTACATTATGAAAACTCATAAACCATAAAACACTAAGACAGACTTCCACGTTAGGGTTAATGGATGTGTGTTTTTTATATCATGCTCAGGTTAAAAAATAAAATGGATGTTCTGTACTCACTAAATGCGAATGTGTAGCAGCCAATCAGCAATAAACTTTTATCAGCCGAGATCATGAAGTCTACAATTGCCTGACTGTCCAAAATAATCGTAGCATGCATGGTCATGTTATTTATTTCTACTCACCCTATTATACAGTGCACAATTTTCTTATCTCTGGCATACTCACTTTGTCTTAGTACTTACCTCTACCTCTAATATCTCTATATTTGTTCTAATATAATTTACTGATAGCAAAGGTAGTAGATAATATGTGAATGGCACAATGCACAGAACATGTGTTTTCTATTTAATTTTACGCATTTAAGGCATATTTGTCAATTCTCCTGAAATGTCCGGGAGACTATCGTATTCCGGGTGGGTCTTCCGGACTCCCGTGAGAGTATGGCAGCCCTTCCTAGTGAAGGGGGGAGAATTAAATCCAAAATGCAATCGTGGCATTTGGCCCCGTCACCCGCTGTAAAATTATGCATTTGCATCAGTACGTCATGGGGGTGAAGCCAAAATGACGCGATTTTCTGAGCCCCGCACGCCCACCTACCCCGGCAGCTCCCGGATGCCGACTGTCATCAGTTGGCAAGTATGATTTAAGATTATAAAATCTTTCAGGAGACTCATCTGATCTTATTTTCTGACATATGCTCCTATGTCATACAACTTTTGTACTTTAGTGAATTGGGTAACTGTGTGTTGCCGCTTCCCATAAAAGGTGACGGTGGCCATGCTATTTAATAAGTGGAGGATTAGTGCACCTCTATTGTCAGAAAAACCTCTGATGAGAGAGCACTCATATGGGGAGAAGATAGGGCAGGAGGTACAGGGCAAATACTTTTTTATTAAATAAAATTATTTAAGTAGTGTTTAGAAAAAATAAAACAAATTTTAATGCAAACGGAGATCGAAAGCTGCACATTTTGAATTGTGGGGACTATTCATATTCGTGCAAACATGTTCATAGACATCAAACTGCTGAAATTTTGATGTTCATAATTGTAGAGCATCTCGAGAGGCCACAGAAGCCATTTTTACCAATATGAATAGTAGGCAAGGCCGGACTAGCCATCTGGCAAATGCCAGAAGGGGCGATGGCCAGATGGGCCGGTCCGCATGTCCGCCGAGCAGCAGCACTCTGCACCATGTGACAGGTGCCGTCCCATGTGATTACTCACATAGGCGGTAGTCACTGATTCTCCATTCGCTGACCAGCGTGCAGATTGCTGCTGGATGTAAAAAGGTAAGTGTCTGTGTCTGTGTGTGTGTAAGTAACAGTGGGGCTAATAGTGTGGCTAATTAATAGTGTGCGTTTGGCCATGTTCATATAGTGTGTGTGTGTGTGTGTGTGTGTGCGCGCGCGCAGTATTTTAAATATAGCGTTTGTGTGTGAGCGCGCATGTCACGGGCACTAGGAGTCTTTACCCAGTATCACCCGCTGATGGTCTTATCAGAGCAGTTGAGTTGGTATATGATACTCTGATGGCAGGGTGATAATGGAACTGGAAACAGCAGATGGTTAGAGAATGCTCAGAAAGTCTATGACTAGCAGCACTGGTAAACAATAGGTAACTGAACACGAGGATCTGGATGGACAAGGGCACGTGAGGGTAGTCAGTGGTCTGCGCACGGCAAGTTGTACCACTGCTATAGTGAGAAGAATGTCCAGGAGTAATAAGGAGGTGGAAGTCAGCGGTCTGCGTATAGCAAGTTGTACCGCTGTCTGTAGTGAAGGAATGGAATCCAGGTGAAGGTAACGGGGAAGTCAGTGGTTTGCGTGTAGCAAGTTGTACCACTGCTTATGTGAGAGGATATATGCAACTGGTGACACAGGGAAACCGGAATCAGTGGTTTGCCTCTAGCAAGTTGTACCACTGAATATATATGTGAGGAAGGACACGAGGAGATAAATGCAATGCAGAGTCTACACGGGTACACTGAACTTGATCCCACGTTGAACTGCACACAATAATAATAATGAATGAACAGCACTGCACTGATAAACAAAGTCACTCGAATAGTCCAGCAAAAGGAAACACAGTCAATAATAGCAATAGTCTCAGAGGATGGAAACTCCGGAGGAGAACAACTCAGTCCAGATGGATATGCAAAACACCAGCACAGTCAATGAGAAGTATGCATACCGTGGTTCAGATGAGCAGGCTGTTAGAGATAGCTGCAGGGATACCTGAGCGGCAGGGAACAGACGAGATGAGAAGTCCTTGCAGAATGGAAGCGGCAGGTAGGTGCAGCGCATTTGTAGGTAGGCCAGCAAGGACGACAAATACTCAGGAAGCAGTAGTATATCGAATAGAACAGCAGGAGACCACGGGAGAGTTGAAGCGATGTAGCAGAGCTGGAAGCCGAGGAGCGTAGACTCGATGCTAACAGGCAAGTTGACACAAATGGACACACTGTAGAAGCAGTAGGCAGCGGGTCAGCTGACGGCAGGTAGAATGCAGACTGGAGCGCTGAGACGAGCAGGACTCTGTAGACACGCTGAAGTAGCTAACAGGAATCAGCTGGAACAGTAGCGATGTAACACAGGAGAGTTTGAAGTAATCTGTAACTGTAGGTACACGGAGACAGCGGATAGGAATCAGCTGCTGGAGTCACGATGAAACACAGGAGAGTTTGCAGTAATCTGTAACTGTAGGTACACGGAGGCAGCGGATAGGAATCAGCTGCTGAGTCACGATGAAACACAGGAGAGTTTGCAGTAATCTGTAACTGTAGATACACGGAGGCAGCGGATAGGAATCAGCTGCTGGAGTCACGATGAAACACAGGAGAGTTTGCAGTAATCTGTAACTGTAGGTACACGGAGGCAGCGGATAGGAATCAGCTGCTGAGTCACGATGAAACACAGGAGAGTTTGCAGTAATCTGTAATTGTAGATATACGGAGGCAGCGGATAGGAATCAGCTGCTGAAGACACTAGGAACACGAGGAATAGAAGTGGTCTGGAAACCACAAACGGCAAACAGGAATCAGCATCAGCTGAACACACGAGCAGGCACTGGAACACCTTCAGAGACTCATGAGGAATGAGACTCCAAGATCAGGCCCCGTGGTATTGACCACAGGTGCTTAATATAGGGAGTGTTGCCTGATCAGCCAATTAAGTTAAAGGAACAGAACTGAAGGTTAAAAGGGACTGCACATGCGCAGTACCTCATAATAATGGACGGACACGGTTCCTAGCTACCTTAGAAGTAGCACTCACAGTCCGGTGAGTGACAGTGCACAGTATTTTAATATAATATGTGAGGGAAGGAAGGATCTTAATATTTGGTTTAGGGATATCAATTGAATATGGGGCTGATTTTGGGGAGAAGGGCTATTTATTAAATGTGAATATGAATTATTTGTTGTCGGGGATGGTTGTGGAAAATGGCTATATTTATTAAATTTTAATGCTATTTAATTTATTGCTGGAACTGTTTGGAGGGAGGGAAATATGTTTTGAGTAAACTGTTATTTTAACGTTGAGGCTGGTTGGAGGGAAATAGGTCTTCTTATTAAAGTGAATATTATTATTATTGTGGGAATGGGGGAGGCCTAATTATAAAAACGTGAGTGCTATTGTTTTAACACCGGGGCTGGTTGGAGTTTTCTAAATCTCATGTACCCATTTTTTTTTTTTTCAAAATGGGGCATCCAATATTTCAGGATCAAGACAAGAATGAACTGAGATAAAGAAACCAGCTGCTACAAGTGGTGAAAGTGACCAAGACAGGTAGAGAGCAGGACAGTCTGCCAACTGTTCTGAATCTGGTGGGGCAGTCCTGAATTTGAGTGACTGTACCCCTTAGTCAGGATTTGGTCCGACTGCAAGGACAATTGGGAGGTATGTCCCGCTTCACAACGTATTGCTTGTGAAGGCAGAGCTGTGTGCTTCTAACAGTAGTGCCTGTGTATTTGTCTAAAATGATAACCATGTTAGGGGCCCTGCTGTCTTAAATACCTTGGGTCTTAATCCACCTCTGGTTAGGGGAAGGGAACTAATAGCTGCTCCCAGTTCCCGGGCAGGACATAGACTGCAGAGTAAGCCGAGGAGCTCTAAGTATCAAAAGATTTGGTAATCTCGTGAGACAAAGAGCTTCCCTGCTCACTCTACAGGAAGTTCCCACCCTTATGGATGTCAGCAGCACCAGAAACATAGATAAGTACAGTGGCCTGGGGGTGTCATAACGTGCCTGGGGGGATAGCGTGATGTGGCTGGGAGGGCGTGATAAATGTAATGTAGTATTATAATGTATGTATCAATGCCCCATGTTGGACACACCCACAGCACGATGTCACACCCTGTTCGCCGCAGCGGCACATAGTTTCTTTCCTGCTGGAACTGAGGTGGGCCTGTGTACTTTACATGCCAGGGCTGAGTTTTAGTCCCAGTCCGGCCCTGGTAGTAGGTATAACTTTTCATGGAAACAGGTGAGACATACATTATATAATAGTTATCTCCTGTGCCTACTTTGTCATCTGTACTGATGGGCACAACTTTGGTGGGTCAGGCTAAATATAAATGGGATTATTGCAAGGGATCCTCCTCTGTGGCTTTCCACTGTGTAATCAATGATCTAATTTGATTTAATCATTGAAGAACCTATTTTAATAAGAAGTTGGAGCATAAATATGAAGTGAATAAGATTCTTATTTGTTCCTGAATTCATAACTTCTGATTATATATTGCAGATCGCGTGTTAAATTATGTTGTTTAAGAACAGCAGGTAATTGCTGTCTGTTTTATAGAACCTACTATGTTAGCCTGCGTGTGATCACATGATCTCTACTCATATGATGCTTAGTCTGACACCTCCTGTGACTCCTGACTGCTACTTTAAAAACCTGTCCGTTTTACTAGACAGTTGCCAGTTATAGCATTTATACGCTAGCTTCTCCATGCTCCTGTTTCTGTGCTTTCTGCTATTGTCCAATTGTCGTTTTTTGCCTGTGATCCGACCACTCCTGATCGCTGGCTGGATTGACCTGTTGGTTTGTGACCCCGACTACCTATATTGCTGCCTGGACCAACCTTTTTTCCTGGTGTTTGACTCTGCCTTATTGTCTGTGATACTACTTCACAGGTACAAGATTGTGGAGCCTGCCATCCCCTCCATCGGGCTTTCCTTTGACAGCTGTTATACTCACTACACATCTCAATGTCTTTGTCCAGTTGCATCTTGCATCCCTGTTGCCATAGTGATCTCTGCTTTACATCTCACTACGAAGTTCCCTGTGGTGCCCACCTACTTCAGTTAAATTACCACTACTCGTGATTAAGTCCTGTGGACAGCCATGTACCATCGTACATATCTGTTCCATGGGACTGGGGGATGCATCACGTTCTGGTAACTTAAGTAGTAGGGTGATTTGTGAAATATCTGTTTTATAATTTTTTACATTAATAAGGATTAAGCATCTGTATTCTGAAAATAAAATGTCATATTTTCAAGGTCTTTTGGGAACTGGAGAGATAAAGGTTGAGTATAAAATTATACCTTTTGTGAGGATTAATTGACTATAAGAAAATATTTAATGTAAAATGTTCTACTTATTTCTATTTATTTTGATTAGGGGCTTCCACTGGAGGTGAAGTTGCTGAGAAAAAAGCCCAAACACCAAAAGGTGGAAATGCTGTCAAGGTAAAGCTGTTCCATTAGGTCTGAGACTATATCAGGGAATGTACTGTCCACTCAGTAATGTTGTGTAATAATTACAGAAAGGTATATATTGATATCCCACCACTTCATTTCTGCTGTATTTGAGTAATTAGAACATAGGAAACAGGCAAACTAATGTGTGAGAAAAGAGCGAGAAAAACTGGTTTCTACTGTTAAAAATGTGTTTTCTAATGCTTTAGATACTTGGTTTGCAAAGTATCAAGTATTAAAAATAGATGCTAAATATTTTATTATTGTTGTTGTGTAAGGTGCCACAGTGCTGTGCAGTGCCAGTCAAGTAGGGAAAACAGGACATGCGTAAAACTGGGACATGCAAGGTAGATATAATTGCATACATGAATATAAAGGGTAGGGAGGGCCCTGCTCATGAGACCTTACAGTCTCATGGGAAGAGAGCACAGACTTTGAGTCAAAAGGAGCAAGTGCATCTCAGAGTGGCAGTTATGAAGGAGTGACCAGTGTGAGTAGTGTACAATCATGGGCAAAAGTTTTGAGAATGGCACAAGTATTGGTTTTCACAAAGTTTGCTGCTTCAGTGTTTTTAGACCTCTTTGTCAGATGTTGCTATGGTTTCCTGAAGTAAAATTACAAGAATTTCATAAGTGTCAAAGGCTTTTATTGACAATTACATTAAGTTTATGCAAAGAGTCAATATTTGCAGTGTTGACCCTTCTTTTTGAAGACCTCTGCAATTCGCCCTGGTATGCTGTCAATCAACTTCAGAGCCACATACTGACTGATGGCCGCCCATTCTTAACTAATCAATGCTTGGCATTTGTCAGAATATGTGGGTTCTTGTTTTTCCACCCGTCTCTTGAGGATTGACCACAAGTTCTCAATGGGATTAAGGTCTGGGGAGTTTCCTGACCCAAAATTTGGATGTTTTGATTCTCGAGCCACTTAGTTATCACTTTTTGCTTATGGCAAGGTGCTCCATCATGCTGGAAAAGGCCTTGTTCATCACCAAACTGTTCTTGGATGGTTGGGAGAAGTTGCTCTTGGAGGATGTTTTGGTGCCATTCTTTATTCATGGCTGTGTTTAGGCAAAATTGTGAGGGAGCCCACTCCCTTGGCTGAGAAGTAACCCCACACATAAATGGTCTCAGGATGCCTTACTGTTGGCATGACACAGACTGATTGTAGCGCTCACCTTTCCTTATCCGGACAAGCGTTTTTCAGATGCCCCAAACAATCTGAAAGGGCATTCATCAGAGAAAATGACTTTACCCCAATGCTCAGCAGTCCAATCCCTGTATCTTTTGCAGAATATCAGTCTGTCCCTGATGTTTTTCCTGGAGAGAAGTGGCTTCTTTTCTGGCCTTCTTGACACCAGACCATCCTCCAAAAGTCTTTGCCTCACTGTGCGTGCAGATGCACTCACACCTGCCTGCTGCCATTCCGGAGCAAGCTCTGCACTGGTGGTGCCCCGATCCAGCAGCTGAATCAACTTTAGAAGACTGTCCTGGTGCTTGATGGACATTCTTGGGCGCCCTGAAGCCTTCTTCACAACTATTAAACCTCTCTCCTTGAAGTTCTTGATGATCCCATAAACGGTTGATTTAGTTGCAGTCTTACTAGCAGAAATATTTTTAGATAATTACTTTTACGTTGGTTACAGTAAATATTATTTTTACTTGAGACGAAGCCCGTCATCTTTTATTTTTATTATTTTTTTCATCTTTCTTAATATTTATTAATATTAATTAATATTTATTGAGGTTGGTTTCCTTGGCACACCCGATTTTGTATTTATTTGGTTTCTGTTTGTAAGGAGTGGCACCCTTGATTGAGGTTGCAACAGGAAACTATTTGGTTCATTTGAATATATTCATTTCTATCTGGGCTCTGAGCGCTCAAGATATGTCATGTAATGGAAAAGTGACACTTTGACTTTGTTGTAAGTACCATTGATTCACTTTTGTGAGGGCAGTCTCAGTGGAATGTGTTTACAGTAGGATTAAAATGTGGTAGTTGAGGGAGACCATTTGAAGAAAATGGATGTAGTGTGGCAGACTGGAATAGGCAGGTGGTATGGTGAGATGAGTGCAGAGACTTTGTCCACAGTTACAGGGGAGAATCATATGAGGGTGGTTTTGACGAATGGTGTTGATTTTATCTTTGAATTATGTGGCCAAATCCTGGACTTTTGAGGGAGGAAGGGGAAGGTGGTGAGTTGAAGTTGGCAAAGGGGTACCAGAAGTTAGAAGTCTGGGTGGATATTAGAGAAGTGAAGCATGTTTGCTTAGCAGGTGAAATGACAGTGTTGCTTGATGAAAGGATGAATTTATAGTGGATGAGGTCCGTTTGGGAGAAAAATTTCTTCCAGTGGCGCTCAGTAGTGCAGAAGCACTTTTTCAGGTGACAGGTCTGTTTGGTGTGCCATGGTTGAGATTTGGTTTGATGGAAATTGTATGCGATGACTGATGCTGCATGGTCTAGAGCTGAAGCGATTGTGGTGTTCTTCAGAGAGGCAGCCAGATCAGGGTAGTCATAGGAGATGAGTAGTTGTTTTAGTCAAGACGAGAAGTGGATTGGATAAAGAGTGTTTAGGTGTCATCCTGTATGTGTGTATTTGGCTATACAATTCCTCCTTCCACTGTATATTTCTAAACTAAAATTTGTTCTACTAATTTTTTTGCTGTATCGCAACCACTTGAGCCTTCTTTACAGTAAACAAAGCCAGCAGGGAATTCAGATAATTGTAACAAGTCTAGATTTATTTGAAAAACGTAAAATGTTTCCTTGACTTTTTTATTTTATTACGATTTAAAAGCAAGTTTATTTGTTTTGGGATTTTTTAAAAGTATAGCATTGTTTTTATTTAATCACATATTATAAAGATTGCATAGGAAGGAGCTTTAATGATTTTATCATATGACTACTGTTTTTAAATGTTTAGTTTCAATCTCATACTTCCATTTGACCTCGCTTATTTAGAAATGCATAACATCAACTGTATAGGAAGCCTGAAGTGATTTAAATTACATTTTCTCCTACATTGCATAATCTGAGGTTCATATAATGCCGCTCTAGTCTTTAAGACATAATTAAAGGAGAGGTTTTCTTATATTGAAGTTTTGTGTTACACAGTGAAATGTGTATGGCAATTATGCCTTTTCCCTTGGAATAACATTACTTTCAAAGTTTTTCAGTCATCTGTTTATGTTTTAAGCAAAAATGCCATACAGGTTGTAAATTATAAAAAAAAAAATATTTTTTTTTATCACATTAGAACATGAGAAAGCATTTTACATAAGGTTAAGTAAACTGGTAAGACGGTGTTAAGTCTTATGTTTTATTTTCAGGTGAGACACATCCTTTGTGAGAAACATGGGAAAGTTATGGAAGCCATGGAAAAAATAAAATCAGGAATGCGATTTAGTGAAGTGGCCACTCAGTACAGCGAGGACAAGGCCAGACAAGGGGTAGGTTGACTGGAAGATGAGGATCATATTTATTTATTTGCATTTCTATAAATCTTAGGAATGAAACTACTTCACACAAGCAGATGTGCTTTAGTGTAGTACATTAAAACAAATTAAAACTATTTTACTCACTACAGCACAGTGCTATTATAGTTGTCATATGCAGCTTAGAGAGAAATATAAAATCCACCTGAGGTGAGAGCCCTATTAGACAACACCTTAAACATTATACCTCATATGTCTAATTTGTTAGGATGCTGCTATTGGCCGTGCACAGGAAATGCCAGACAATTTTTCCACCAGTTTGTGAATATTTTCAATTGAAAGTCCAACTTTTCAGTCTTTTTCTTAAAGCTGCACTATCACCTACAAGTTGCATTTTACTAATCTCTCCAGTCGCTGAAGCTTCAGGGGCTGCTCCTTGCAGCTGTTTTTTTTTCCAGGGCTCCGTTTGTTCTATGGTTCTCTCACAGCCCCAGACGAAAATCAATCGTGAGATAGCCACTTGTGATTGGTACTTCCTCTGCCACTGTAAATGACAGTGGATGGGCTCAAATAATTGATTTGTATCTGTATTACAGAATCTATGGAGTCCCAAGAAAAAAGCCGCATGTAGCAGCCCCTACAAGGGTTCTTAAAATGCAATTTAAATTGCTGGAGTTGTAATATGGCAAAAATAATGAACAAATATCAATACTATTGAGAATGCACTTAGATATCCTATCCTAAGTGCTGATTATTGGATAGTAGAACAAGAAATATACAGTCTGAGATTTTAAATAGCGTTGAGAGGTTTTCTAAAGTTATGTGCTAAGCTATGTGTATAAAGAAATACAAGAGATGTCATCTGGGGTGTCAAATGCACAAACCTCCAGGATAACTTTCAACTAATTCATCCAGTTACATCTGGCTCCTACCTAGGGGGTTTCAGACGTATCATAATAGGCATATTCTTGCTATCAAATCCAATAATCCTCATCTTCCCTAACTGCAACCAAATACATTTTACCCATCCTATCCTCTTAATCATACAACTATCTAAATCATACTGTTGTTTGGGGTTTGTCTACACCACCACATGGATGATTTAAGACTGTAACAATGGTTTCTGGAATCTTAGTACAAACATATGTACATTTTGCATTTAATTATATATTGAATGCACCTGTATTCTACCTTTCAACTGGAATACAAGTAAAATAAAATGTAACCATTGCACTTTGTAGTATTATAAATAGACCATTTAATAACTTCAGGACATTTAATAACAAATATAACTGAATGCTCATGATTTGTGTGGACATCTCCTTTAATTATTTTTCCAGTTTTGTAGAGAATGAATTGATAAGTGTGTGTTTAGGAGCTCATGCATGTATTTACACCTCTTTTCCAGGGAGATTTGGGCTGGATGACAAGAGGTTCAATGGTTGGACCTTTCCAAGAGGCTGCTTTTGCTCTCCCTGTAAGCACTATGGACAAACCTGTTTACACTGACCCCCCTGTAAAGACCAAATTTGGATATCATATCCTCATGGTGGAAGGAAGAAAATAAAAAATAATAAAACGGTTCCACTATCCTTTTTTTTTTTTTTTTTATAATTCCCAAACAAATTACGAATGGATTAGAAGTATCATTGCGACTGATTACAGCTGATTCAGTGTCTCCTTTTATCAAAGAGCACGTTACTTGTACTGTTTTTTGATTGTGTGTGTGTGTGTGTGTGTGTGTGTGTGTGTGTGTGTGTGTGTGTGTGTGTGTGTGTGTGTGTGTGTGTGTGTGTGTGTGTGTGTGTGTGTGTGTGTGTGTGTGTGCGCGCGCGTGCGTGTGTGCGCGCGCATATTATATATTTTTTATTTAATACACTGAATAACATTACATATCAGCATATCGCAAAAAAACATATCGCAGCTTGGGAAAAGACAAGCATTTAGGGAGAATAGGAAGAGGAAAGATAGGACGGGGGAATGGGAGGTAAGAGAGAGAACCAGGCCGTGTTAGGGAAGAGGACTGAGCTTTAAGGAGGGGAGGCGGGGGTCATATTCCAGACGAGCATCCCAAGTCTGACACAATAATCGTCAGTTTCTTTAAATTCCAGACATCTCAACCAAGTAGCTATCAATTCAGAGGTTCGGTCGAAGATAATGTCATCCATAGACCTATAAAAGTCTATACGTCTACACTATTCAATTCTGGTAGGAGGTGTCGAAGTCAGCAAATTGGATAAAGTCATTTCAATTAAAGTCTAGCAAACCTGGTTGTCTTTGTCTGAAAAGATGCGTACGGTACGCTATGACGTACAAGGGCACGCTACGGCGTGAAAGGGCGTACGCATCCACTGCACGTGGCAGCAACAGTAATTGGTCTTTTACCATACATTCGCACAAACACGCATACTTATAAAATAGTACACATTAATGGTAGTTGCAACACATAGTCAGTATTTATATGTTATATCAGAGTTACATGCATATTAGTGAAATACACGGAACGGGTTAAAGGAATAACCACATAAGTGGTATCATAATGAACCTTGTTACATATCCTACTGTTTGGTTCACTCTGCGAGGGAATCGCAGAGTGCATACGCAAGTTATGAATGATAGGGAATTATGAACTACTTAAGACTAAGGAATCCTGGCGGGAAGAGCAGAGCATACCCCCTGCAGAGATGACCCCCTCCTTTGGATTCCTTAGGATGAACCAGCCAATGATTGACGACCCCTTGGACATTCCTGAGACCTGGACCAATAGATGCAAGCTATACCATCTTCATTGTATTACTGTATTTGATTGTGTATATAAGCAGCAGCTTGTGATCCAGAGTGCAGACTTCTTGTCCCCAGACTTCAGGATTGAATGACTGCACTGGATCCAGAGCGCCTGCGATAAGTAACGGCTGTATTTACTATTACTTCGCTTGAGCATATTTTTCCACTTATTGCGAATAAATCTTTGTGCTTTGGAAACAAATCGAGGTTCGACAATCGTTATTGGTTAGCGACGATACGCACATAACAGAGGCGAGGGAGACCAACAATGATCAGGGATCAATGATTTAGCTGCGTTATGGAGATGTTTACATGGTGATGTTTTGAAGGTCAATATGGGAATTTGAGAGCTACAGAAGCCAGAAACCAAGGTCAGCCGCTACCTCCGTCCCTGTAATGATTTTGGAGAAGTGAATTATCTCGTTCCAAAATGAGGTAATCTTGGAGCATGCCCATCATATGTGTACCTGAGAACCAAGAGCGGAGTTACATCTCAGACAAAGGGAAGCTATGTGTGGAGAAAACGTATTTAACCTATTAAATCACGATAAGATCTTGTAATGAAGGAAATAATTTAATTCAAACAACTTTGAGGTGTCACCTGCCAGAACAATTCCCAGATACCAGACAAAGGATGGTTGCCATTTGAATCAAAATAAACTTTTAAAGAGCTCATGAACGTTCCTGAAGTGAAACATTCAAAGTAACGGATTTGGAATAATTGATTTTAAAATTGAACAAATGAACACATTTTTCAAATTCTGCATTCAGGTTAGAAAGAGATATAATTGAATTTGTGATAACCGCTACCAAATCGTCTGTAAATAGGGCTAACTTGATTCCCCTACTCCCCACCTATGTCCGGGTCCTAATGAATCACCATGGCCAATGCCTCCATACAGAGTATAAATATTAAGGGTGACGGGATAATCTTGACAAGTGCTGTTGGAGATTGAGGCTGGGTCGGAAAGTACCATTCATGCTGACTTTTGCACTAGGTGACATATAAGTAGATAATCTTATGCATACAGTAAGGCCCCAGAACCATTGCTCCAGCGTCCCTCGTATGAATTGCCAGCTAATTCTATCACCTTCTTGATGTCCGTGAAAAGGAGAATTGCCTGGGATTTGGTTTGTGACACAAGATGAATAACATCATTATGGTTGTCTTGCACTTCTTTAGTGGGAATGAGCCCCACTTTATTTGAATGAATTAAACTTCGGAGGAGCAGTTTCATGCGGTTGGCAAGAAGTTTAGTAAAAAGTTTCATATCGAAATTGAGTATAGAAATGGGGCAGATAACTGGATCATAGGAACGGGTCCCTGCCCTATTTATAAATTTGTGTCTTCAACGATTGTCCAGAAAAAAAGGCAAGCAAAGCTATCAGAGGAGAAACTGTAGGGTATTTCTGACAGTATTCTGCAGAGTCCATCAAAATCATTACGAAAGTTAGCTCAGCAGCATGAAATTGGTCTTGGAACTGCTCATAAGGCCGTGAGAAGGAAGTTATGGCTCTTCCCATACAAAATAATGGCGGTACAAGAACTGACCAGGAGAAAAGAATACACTATTGCAGATGGTTTAACCAATTTATCAGGGAATACAGATAATGTGTTGAATGTGACCTGTCTCATAGGCCAAGCGTGGTTCCATCTCTCAGGTTATGTTAATTCACAAAATTCAAGATTGTGGTGATCCACTAATCCTCACGTTTTGCACGAAACACCCCTACATGATCTCAAGGCTGGTGTGTGGGTTGCGATTTCCAGACGTTGAATTGTAGGCCCTATTTTCTTTATGAATACAATAAACAGCGAGCGCTATTGTTTGGAGATCCTTTACCCCTTCATCAGGCAGATGACAAGTGATGAAATCAATTACTCATGTTTCAAACAGGATGGGGCTACTGCCCACACATCTTACAGATCTATGCAGTTATTAAAGGATTTATTTTTGATATCGCATTATTTCGAAAGATAGGTGGCCACCAGACTTATCTATGGAGAGCAGCAAAATCTGCATTGTATCAAGATCATCCACGCACACTGGATGACTTAAAAGCAGTGATAACATCATTCATTCAGTCTGTTTCAAACCAGCAACTGCTAGAGGTGTTTAGAAACAAAATAAAAAAAATCCAAGCCTGTCTTGATGGCAACGGTGGTAATTTTCAACATTGTATTATACATTGTATATTGAAACGTGTGCTAATAAATATACATAATTGTACAGTGACTTTCCAAACACCCTGTAGATAGATTTTATGTTAAAAAGGACTCTGTGACCTTGGCTCCTGAGCTGAGGGGAGTGGAGTTCAGATCACCTTTTCCTATCCATGACCTTGAATGCTTCAGATTCTCCTCAGTCCTGTGTCGTCTGAGCTCTGAACTCCTAAAGGAGGATAAGAATAGACAGTCCTTTGTTGACTTCTTTCAAACTTAGGAGACACTCTTGGATGCCTGTTTAAGAAGAATAGAGTGGTGGGAGATGCTAAAAAAAAAAAAAAACTTGGAAATTTTTCTGCAGTCTCATAGCTAAAATAAACCAATTGTTAAAATCTCGTGCCTACTTTGATTAGGAAATCAAGTTTCAGCCTAAGCACAAAGTTGAGATGATGAGGAAATCTCCCAAGTGAAATCATTGGTTAAGTAGTATTAGTAGGACAGGTATGCATCCATGGTTCTGGAGAGGGATTATGGTTCTTGCCACACACCGAAACCTTACCAGAGCTGCAGGAACTCTGTTGACGACAAGTGAGTGAGAGGCTTGTTTGACACGCAGAGCGTCTTACACAGCAATCGGGAGGGCATTTTGGGTGTTGTCTAATCCTTTTACGCTGATCTCCTTGGCAAGAAGTCATTTAATTGAGAAAAGATGGAGCAATTTCCGGAGAGCCCTGGCCTGAGGAAGAGTCTTGCTGGCTTGGAAGACCATGGGCAGATATAACAGTAGTGTTAGGGATAACGGCTACCTAGATGAAGTTTTAGAACAGGTCTGGTAGAGGTCATCACCTATAGCAGCCTCCTTTTCTGTAGAACTGATTAGAGTGAAGTGCTGGAGGCATCCGAGTACTTCTGAACATAAAGTAGTAAAAGTTTATCAAGGGTAACTGTTGAAGAATCTTCTCCTATGATATGATTCTCAACAGTGTAAGAATTACAATGGTTTCTGTATATGCCTCCCACTTTTTAAGGGACAAAAAGTAATGGGATAAACTAAACAATCCTACATCAAACTTTCACTTTTTAATACTTTGTTGCAAATCCTTTGCAGTCAATTACAGCCTGAAGTCTGGAAGGCATAGACATCACCAGACGCTGGGTTTCATCCCTGGTGATGCTCTGCCAGGCCTCTACTGCAACTGTCTTCAGTTCCTGCTTGTTCTTGGGGCATTTTCCCTTCAGTTTTATCTTCATCAAGTGAAATGCATGCTCAATCGTG
Organism: Mixophyes fleayi; assembly: GCF_038048845.1. Lineage (NCBI taxonomy): Eukaryota > Metazoa > Chordata > Amphibia > Anura > Limnodynastidae > Mixophyes > Mixophyes fleayi. The sequence goes on from NC_134410.1 coordinate 27,055, forward strand.
TTCAGGTCGGGTGATTGACTTGGCCATTGCATAACATTCCACTTGTTAGCCTTAAAAAACTCTTTGGCTGCTCTTGCAGTATGCTTCGGGTCATTGTCCATCTACACTGTGAAGCGCTGTTCAATGAGTTCTGAAGCATTAATATTGCACGAAATACTTCAGAATTCATCCTGCTGCATTTGTCAGCAGTCACATCATCAATAAATACAAGGGAACCAGTACCATTGGCAGCCATACATGCCCACACCATGACACTACCACCACCATGCTTCACTGATGAGGTGGTATGTTTTGGATCATGATCAGTTCCTTTCCTTCTCCATACTGTTACGAGCCGCGGCAGTGCCCAGCCGCCGCGACTCACTCACCCGCGTCCCGGCCGTCGCCATGGCGACCGGGACGTCATTTCCGGCCATAACCCGGCCGTTGCCGGGGCAACCAGCAGACGCTTCAGAGCTGCGTCCCGGCAATAGGAGGAAGCCGGGCGCAGCGATTCTACAGCCTGTGGGCTAATTAAATAGGGGCAGATCATAGGAGGCAATTACAGGCATTAGCCTGCAACTGTGCAGGCCAGGGACAAGCCCTGATTGGCTCTATTAGTGACTGCTCTATTAACCTGCAGGAGTGTGTTCAACCTGTGATTGGTTCAGCTGGGTATTTAAGGCAATGAGGTCTGCTGCCTCATTGCCGGTTATAGCTTCTGTGCTCCAGTCTGCTGACCTGCTTGTTCCAGTTCCTGTATCCTGTATCTACGTTTGACTTCCCGTGTATGACCCTTGGCTTCGTATTGGACTTCGCTTGTGTTTCCTGTGACCCTGATCCTTGGCTTGTTTACCCGTTCTGCTACTTTGCCTGTGACCTCTGACCTCAGCTTGTTCATCATTACTGTTACCTGCTGCCGGCCTTTGACCTCTGCGTGGACCTGACTCTTCTTGCCTGGGTTCTCCCCAGCCGGTACACACTTCACGACCCTCTGTCAGTCTGCAGCCCAGTCTGTCCCCACCATCAGGGGCTCCAGTGAACACCTGACTGGCAGAGTAGACTCCGGGTTGTGTTGTGCCAGCTGGAGGGGTTCCTAACACATACTCTTCTCATCACTCTGGTACAAGTTTATCTTTGTCTCATCTGTTCATGGGATGTTGTTTCAGAACTGTAATGGCTTTTTTAGATGTTGTTTGCCAAACTGTAATCTGGTCTTCCTGTTTTTGTGGCTCACAAATGGTTTACATCTTGTGGTGAACCCTCTATATTCACTCTTGTGAAGTCTTCTCTCGATTGTTGACTTTGACACATATACACCTACCTCCTGGAGAGTGTTCTTGATTTGGCCAACTGTTGTGAAGGGCTTTTCTTCACCAGGGAAAATATTCTTCTGTCATCCACCACAGTTGTTTTCCGTGGTCTTCCGGGTCTTTTGGTGTTGCTCAGCTCTCCGATGCGTTCTTTCTTTTTAAGAATGTTCCAAACAGTTGATTTGGCTACACTTAATGTTTTTGATATCTCTCCGATGGGTTTGTTTTGATTTTTCAGCCTAATGATGGCTTGTTTCACTGATAGTGACAGCTCTTTGGATCTCATATTGAGAGTCGACAGCAACAGATTCCAAATGCAAATGTCACATCTAGAATCAACCCCTTTTACCTGTTTAATTGATGATGAAATAACGAGGGAGTAGCCCACACATGTCCATGAAATAGCTTTGGAGATGATTGTCCCATTACTTTTGGTCCCTTAAAAAGTGTGAGGCACATATAGTAACCATTGTAATTCCTACACCATTCACCTGATTTGGATGTAAATACCCTCAAATTAAAGCTGAATGTCTGCAGTTAAAGCACATCTTGTTTGTTTCATTTCAAATCCATTGTGGTGGTGTATAGAGCCCAAAATATGTGAATTGTGTTGATGTCCCAATATTTATGGACTTGACTGTAATTCCTACATCCCTTCAGTGTAAGGATGTGTGTACCCACATGTGGCCACACCACAGCGCAAAGTCACAACCATTGTTGTCCAGACATTACATAAATTACATTCAGTGGGTGTCACTAAGCTGAGGAAAAACTACATTTGGATTATATATTTGCATAAATAATTGCATACAATTAACCAAGAATCAAGAAAAATGGTTCCCCCTTTTTGGCCTTGGCATGAAGAGGGAAAAACATCCATTTCTGAAGTGCCGTGGTAGCTGACACGCCACAGGAGAGTGGATAAATGGGGCAGGACTACATCTCATTATTTTATCACACATCCTTACTTTGTAGTAATTCAGTTCCATTGATGCAATGAGCCTGAAACTGCAGAAAACACTGAGAATCGTTTCCTGTATTGTACCTGTCTACTGTCATACTGTGAGTTTACTGCTGCCACATTAAGAGGACCAGTCCTAAAATAACATACTCTACTGTTTTGTACCTTATAGCAACAACTCAGATTGGCTGCATGGTATACTGCACCAGTGCTATTCGTACGTTACTAAGGACGGCCTCATAGACCAGCATTCATAAACCCCACATAAAGAATGATACAAAACGTTCTTCAGTTATTATCAACAAAATAGTATATTAATCAGAAGAAAAATTTATGTTGCAAGCCATGAAGTAGCAGGGTCAATTTTTAGCAGGCTTCTTAAAGTTTTTAGATTTCTTATGACGAGACTTTAACTTCTTCCGCGAAGGCCCATATTGAGGCTGTAAAAAGAAATAGAAAGTTTTCACCAGAAGATAATGAAGCGTTATTAGACAAAGTCTATATGGCGCATGGTTTATGTTTATTTCTAGAACATACTGCCAGTATGTTTTTGGACTATGGGAGGATACTGCAGCACCCAAACAAAGCCCAAGCAAACACATGGAACATACCAATTCACCATAGATAGGGCCCAGCGCTGCATGGCAGCAATGCTAACCCCTGTGCCACTACGGGTTTAACGAGCTGCTATTTTAGTTTCGGAGCCGCCACAATTTGATTCAATAAGCAAGTCATGTAATAAAATATCAAGAATCCTGCAGCAAATCTTGTGCTAGGGTTACAAACACCTGTGGTCTGCAATGTTGGCGGAAGTAATATATATATATATATATATATATATATATATATATATATATATATATATATATATATATATACATATACACATACACACACACACACACACACACCTGTGTCTACAGCATAAAGTACCATATATACTACACCTTTGTGCACTGACTTATACCATATACATACATCTGTGGTCTACAATGTGGTAGGATATAATCACAATATATGACCTTTACTTATACAGTGACAGATTATTACAGAATGTTTGGCGTTCGGGGATTCACCGCCTGGAGTAAGATGCTGCAGCATATACTATATCCACATATTGCAGTATATATCATATACATATACCTGTGATCGTTTACATTGCTTGTTGTGTGAATTCCCCTCTACTTCCATCTCCTCATCGCTGGCTGACTGAACGTTGCCATTTTCCTCCTCTATGCTTTTCTTTGTAAACATATTGTCTGCAATGAGAGGGAAGTCATGTATCTGCTATAGAAATATGCTGAATATTTTTTTGGGGTGAGAATTAATGCATCATGTGCACCACATATTACACCCCTTAAGGTGACAATCTGTAAAAGGTTCAATTATATTGTAAGCGCAAACTCTACAGGGGGGGTGCTAGCTACACATAAGAGAAAGAATGTGACAGGGATGGGAAGAACAGACCTCATTTAGACTTCTCTATAAGCTTGTATTATACTCCAGATGCATTATAACACCTTGTGCTGCCATGACATGGGAGGTGATAGAGAGATCCGGTGCTCCAATAAAGATGCTTCTGGAGTAACCTTGGCCTCTGCCACTTTGAAGCAAATCTGGGGGCCTTCTCCTAGATTGGGTGGAGATGGAAGAGTTGTTCCGCATGAACAAGGGAGTCTCCGATAAGGTGATTGAGGTGCTTGTTACAAGCCAGAAAGCTATATTTATCTAATTTACTACAGGATTTAGACATAGGTCATCCTCTGGTGCTAAAATAAATTGAGTAATCCAGTCTCTGCTATCATACCTTTCAGTCCTATATCAGTCCTTTCTTTCTGTCATACTTTCAGTTGTCTATTCCAAGCTTATCTCTAGTATTATGTTTTGCTCCTCTCTTACTTCTGTCATCTCACTCTATCCCCTTTTCCCTTGTCCAACCTTCCTATATTCTCCCACCTCCTCCCACTTAGTCCCCTTCCCTATTCCTCTCCTCTGCTTCTGTGCCCCGATCTGACTCACTGGCCCCTCTCCCATATTTCCCTTTATCCTCCTATTCCCCTCTTGTCCCCTTCGCTGCTTTTCTCTCTGCTTCTTTCTGTTTCTACGTCCCCCCTCCCTTTTCTTCCCCCATTAATCTATTCCCTCACATCATTCTTTCCTTCTCCTGCCTCTCCTGTTCATATCCCCCCTAAGTCAGCCCCAACTCCACTCTTCCCCCACCTCTTGTTCCCTTCCCCTGTCTGCTGACTGGTCCCGTCCTAGTTCTTTTTCTTGACCTATTCCAACCCTCTCCCCCTATCATACCCCTCACTCAATATCACACACACCCTTGCAGTCCAGCAACCTTATCCACATCTCTTCTCTTTCCTCTCTTCCTCTGTGGTCTCTGGAGTGCCAGGTCAGTCTGTAACAAACTGACCTCCGTCCATGATCTCTTTATATGTAGATCTCTCAATCTGTTTGCCATCACTGAAACCTGGTTATCCCCCGAGGACACTATCTGTCCTGCTGCTCTTTCTTCGGGGGCATGTCCTTCTCCCACACACCCAGACCTGGGGGTCAGCAAGGTGGTGGCGTTAGCATACTTCTCTTCCCCTGCTGCTCTTTCCAGGTTCTTCCCTCTGAACCCTCCCTCTCTTTCTCCTCCTTTGAGCTACACTGTATTCGCCTCTTCCACCAAGCCTACCTTCGTGTTGCTGTTATCTACCGTCCTCCTGGTCCCGTCTCATAATTCCTCGATCACTTTGCCACCTGGCTCCCTCACTTTCTCTCCTCTGACCTTCCCTCCCTTATCTTGAGGGACTTTAATATCCCTGTAGACAATCCCTCAGATCCTGCTGCTTCCAAACTTCTCTCCCTCTCCTCCTCCCTTTGTCTCGCTCAATGGACCTCCTCTCCCTCCCACTGCAGTGCCCACTCCCTTGATCTGGTCTTTTCACACCTCGGTACTGTCTCCAACCTCATTAATTCACTTTGTCCTTTCTCTGACCATCATCTCCTCTCTTTTAGCATCTCTTCATCCCTCTCACATTCCCCATTCCCTAAGGTTACACTCACCAGGCGTAATCTTGACACCATTGATCCTACCATGTTCTCCTCATCCCTGGTCTCACCCCTCTTTCTTGCCCCGATGAGGCTGTTTCCTTCTATAATCACACCCTTACCACCACACTTGACTCCATCACCCTGACTGATACCATCAAGCTTCGGTCTCCACCTCAACCGTAGCATTCAAAACTTAACAGCCATCTTCAAAATGTTACATTCCAACAAAACTGCCCTCACTAAAGTCACTAATGACCTTTTCTTTGCCAAACCTAAAGGACACATCTCCCTTTTAATCCTTCTCGACCTCTCTGCTGCCTTAGATACCTTTGATCACTCCCTCCTTTTGCAAACTCTCAAATCTATAGACCTCTGTAACACTGTCCTATCCTGGTTTTCCTCTTACCTCACCAACCGCTCCTTTTTAGTCTCTACACATGACGCCTCATTCCCACCTCTTCCCTTACCTGTCGGAGATCCCCAAGGATCCATTCTTGTCCCCCTACTCTTCTCCCTCTACACCTCCTCCCTTGGTACCCTCATCCGCTCGTTTGGCCTCCAGTACCACCTTTATGCTGATGATACCCAAATCTATCTTTCATCCCCTGACCTCTCCCCTTCCCTTGTCTCGTGTCTCCTGTTGTCTCTCTGCCACCTCATCTTGGATGTCCCAGCGCTATCTTAAACTTAATATTTCCAAGACTGAACTAATTGTCTTCCCCCCTTCAAGGGCTCTCCCGCCTCCCCACTCTCTATTTCTGTTACTACTACCCTCCTTTCTGTCCCTCAAGTCCGATGCCTTGGGCCATCCTCGACTCCTACCTCTCTTTCAAACCTCACATTCTGTCCCTATCAAAATCCTGCTACGTCTACCTCTAGAATATATCCAATATACGGCCCTTTCTCACCACGAAAGCCACCAAAACTCTTATTCACTTGCTTGTAATCTCCCACCTTGACTACTGTAACCTCTTTCTCTCTGGCTTACCTGACTTTCACCTTGCCCCTCTTAGGGCTATCCTCAATACTGCTGCCCGCTTAATTTTTTTCTCCTGCCACTCTCTCTTTGCAATCTCTACATTGTCCTCACCGCCCCCTCCGCTCTGCCAATGACCATCGCCTCACTACTTCACTGATCACTAATTCCCACTCCCGTCTCCAGGACTTTGTCTGGGCTGCTCCCCATCAATGGAATAATCTCCCACGTTCCATCAGGGTAGCATCTACTCTCAAAGGCTTCAAGCGTGGCCTTAAGACTCTTTTCTTTATTCAAGTCTATCAGTCCTCCTCCTAACTCCCTTGTCCTGGCTCTCTCCCCTAGTTAGTACCACCCTATTTGTGTCTCCCCCTTCCCTTTAGGATGTAAGCTCTCATGAGCAGGGCCCTCTGTCCTTGTGTTCTCCTTCTACTATTCCATCACCCTCTGTACCTCTTGGCCTGTTTCCCTAGCCCTATTTTCTTAAGCTTAGGTCTACTTATTGCTGATCACTACCATCACTCTCACTAACTGATCTGCGTTAGGTTACCTGTATTTTTATTCATTCATTATGTCTGGTCTTTGTATTTTGTTCATTTATCATGTTATGTGTTCTAGATCACTACTTTATATGTCATGCACGGCGCTGCGGACACTGTGCCTCATAAATAAAAGATAATACTAATAATCCCTCATGTGCTTGATTTTGGAGCTTGAAGTACTCTGAAGGTTTAAGTGTCGGCACTTAGCATGTTCCTGGACATAAGCCCGATGTTAGCCGATATTTTTTACTGTTTTCTTCCAAGCAGTAAAAGAATTCAATCTTGTATCAGGACTTTCGTGGCACCTTAGGAGCTTAATCTTGCCCTGGAGGTCCTAGTTATCCAGTCCTTCTGAACCTTTACAAGGGATTTACCTTAAGCGGCTCACATTCCATGCGTTATTCTTGTTGGCGATCACATCTACTAGAGGAGTACCTGCTTTGGAATCATTCATTCTGATAAAATGGAACTGCACATGAATCCTGCTTTCTTACCTAAGGCAGTCTCCTATTTTCATATTAAATGGGACTATACGTTCATCTCTCTGCCCACAAGCAACCAATGAAAATAAAAAAGGATTGCATACTCTGGGATCTTGTTAGGGCAATTTCTACATATCTTTCTCGAACAAAGAAATTTAGGAAGACTGATCAAGATTTTGCTCATCCTGTGGGAAAATATCAAGGACGTGCTCTGCCCAAAGATACTCTCGCAAGATGGATCTGAGAAATCATTGTAGAGGCTTATAAGGAGAAAGGACATGAGGTGCCTGAAGTCCCGAGAGAACATTAAACCTGGTAATTGGCAACTTCTTGGAGGCGCTGGGTTCAGACCTCAGCAAACTACTACTGCAAAGAGGCGGGATGGTCATCTCTTCACTCCTCGACCATACGTTATCTTCTGGATGTGACATCCTCTGTGGATGCTCAGTTTGGAAGGACTTCAATAACATTCTGTTTGTATTACGACATCGGTGTTGGTTTACTGTATGAACCCCATGGTAATAGTGCTTGGATACAGCACATCCATTAGGACTCCATGGCAGCCCTAATATTTACTGTTAATTTTGTTCCCTTGAAGGTCTCCATGCCAGCCTCAATATACCCACCTGTGTTGTCTCGATATTCCTCAGGGACAGTGAAGGAAGTTACTATAAGACACTATGGAAGGTGGAGTCGCACTATATACTGTCTCTGCTCAGCGCATCAAGGAGCTAACCCATGTGTTAGCAGAATTTGCTTATTTATGTGGGATATGCATTTAAGAGAATTGTTGTTTGTCCAGAAACCAGGAAAAAAACCATTATCTAGGACACGTTTTATCAATCTCCAGAAAGGGGCACAGATGAATGGGCCGTGACACAATGCTTAAGAGCAGGGCAGAGGAGACTCCAATATGTCCCCTGTTGTGCTTGCCGTACGCTATGGTATCTGGATGAACAAATACCCACAACCGATAATAACCCGATCACAATCAAGCAGATTATTATGAAACATGTTGATACATGTGGGTAGAAGATTCCTCTATCAGCCTGTATATGACCTAACTGTACTCTATAACACCAGAGAATGGAGCTAGGATGTCGGCTACTAATGACACTGGAGTCAGAGCCAGCATTGGCGTTGTTGCAGGAAGTGTCCCTATACCAGACCTGCTGCCACCACCACTGTATTTGACTGAATTCCAATTTACCAATGCTGGAGAGCAAAGACTTAAAATGACATAACTGTGTATAACCGGCTGTCATACAAAGTCCAGTGACCTTTACAGGATGTTATTGTGGTCCAGTAATGGGGAGCTATAATCAGTGTTAATATTATGTCATTGACTTTCATGATGCCATCATATATACAACATCCCTTATTACATAAAGTGCACCAGTCAATAGGACATTTTAACTTTGTGCAAAACATAACAAGAAGGTGTCACTGAAACACTGAAGGTCATGAGCCTATGGTACAGATACCCAGGTCAGGGCCCTCTCTGGTTACTGTTGTACCTGGGTAGAGGTCACTCATGCTGTCCCCTGAATCACTGTCGTTAGAATCGCTGTTGTCAGGTTCCCACGTTTGTCCTTTTTTGCCTGCTGGTCGTTCACCTGCTGATTGGCGCTTCTTGTTCTTGTTTAGGAGGCAGGCGGGAACATACTCCACCCCTTGTTTCTGGCATTCCTCATCTGAGAAAAGTCAAAAGTTCATTAAAGAAGCCACTTATTCATTGCATTAGAAAGACAAAAGAATTAGGGGCTAACAATCCCCATTCCAACAGCTCAGCTGGGGGTCCTCCAAAGAGGAACAATCAACATTCCCCCAGGAACCGATGTCAGTACCGAGAACAGGACGAAAGGTGGACTCTGCACTCAATCAAACACATAATTAATGCTGGACTAACTACTTTTCTATATTAAAACAGGACATGTTAGTTCCACATATTGCAATATATGTTAAGCTGACCACCTCACGGCAAAGTCTTTATACAGTATAAGTCCCATCACTCTTGCACCCCATTCTTTACATTAATTCCAACTTGTGTCAGGTGAGTCCCAGGTCTCCCATGGCTGCTAGTGCTGGGAAAGACTTGCCTTTAAAGCTATGTGCATGTAAGCCTTTAGCACAGATAAAACAGCATAGCTTTGGATCATGTCAGGACTGATCAGAATGGGAAAACTTTGGCGAGAGTTGGTCAGCTTAACATATATTGCAATATGTGGAACTAACATTCCCTGTTTTAATGTAGAAAAGAAGTTAGTACAGCATTAATTATTGGTTTGGCTGAGTGCAGAGTATCTCTGCTTTTTGTCTATACAATGTGGGCAACTCCATCAGTCTGTACTTGGAGAGTGCAGAGGATCCAGGTCTGTGTTTGTAATATATATATTATATAATTACACACATACATACACTGAAAAGTGTATTTTACTTTCATTGCTCGTATCTGCAGTGTTTCAGGGACCTATATAGGACCATTTAGTGATACAGGTCTTAGCACAGAACTTACACGTGTGCAGAGCTTTTATGTAACGCTTTCCCTCTACGTGTTTCTGAACGTGTTCTGGGATCTTGTTGATGTGACGAAGTGTCAGCTTGCAAAATAGCTGTTTCCTGAAAGAAAATGGTTATTTATATGTATACAAAGCCCTATATGTCTCTCCACAAGTATCCTCCAAGCAATCACCTGCTTCCATCCCAGAAATCACAGATATTTTGGTGGTGGTGGTGGGGGGGGGGGGGGGGAGGATTCTCTCACCTGACTTCCTCAGCCTTCAAACATTCATTGAAAACTCACCCCACTTCTTCTGAACCACCCCCTCTTACACCCCCCCCCCCCACACATCCACAGGCTATTCTAATACGCACCTTTTTCCCCCAAATTTTGGGTCTAAAAAAAGGGTGCGTCTTATACACTGCCAGCGCTATTACCTGAATGAAGAAGATGATCCCTGGTGTGAGTATAAGAGAACCAATCTGCGCTTCCTAGTTTCAGGTAAAAGGACTTTCAGGCGCCTCCCACAGTCTCTGATGTCTCGGAGCTGTCAGTCACGTGACCGGCAGTTCCGATGGCCGCCGATAATTGAGCCCAGCATGTTTGTAGTATGGTATGTATACAGTAGACTGCACAGCGTTGATGACAATAGACAAGTCACGTAGACATGCTTGGGACGTGTCTATGTCACTTGTCAACAACACTGTGCAGTAATGTAATACATCTTTTTGTTTTATTTTGGGCCCCAAAATTAAGGTGCGTCTTATACATGGGTGCGTCTTATACATGGGGAAATACGGTATTTAATTGGCAGCTCTGGGATATAAGACTTTGCGTTAGATGCTGTCCACTTGTAACATTTCGGCTTAAACTAAGAACAGGAACCCTGAATGTTTCAGCTACACCTATATTTATACTATACCCGTTTTTAGTGCTTGGGACAATATGCGGCTCAAAGGTGCTGTAATCAAACATTGCAGAAACTTTTGACAGCTGTTTATACTTCTTTCCTTCAGTGAAGCTCTGCAGTTCGGGGAGTCGACATGGCAGTTCATGACCTGTTATGGCAAAACGGACCTAGACATGCAAATAAATAATGACATGGTCAATACACAATATACAGGTGTAGGATATTCACTGCAACTTGTGCACATAAAAGTAGGTTCATGTACTTCTCATAGAATCCCATATGGGGGACACTGCTTAACCATGGGTATAGAGGGTGCTATCCTGGATTCTTAATTATAGGCTACCTCCTCCCCCTCTATACCCATCCATATCTCCTCAGTTTATTATTTTTACACACAAAGCCATGAGGATGAGACTTAAATAACCAACCAAAGAACACCACTCAACATTAAAAACCAGAGGGAAGAAAACGAGTTGGGACCACAGTGCTTCCCCCTCAAATGAATCCAGAGAAATGGATTTCATGGTAATTACAAAAATCTTCTCTCATTCATCCTATCCGGGGGACAATGCTTAACCATGTGGACATTCCAAGCGGCCTCCCTAGGGGAGGGTACTCGCAGACACAGCTGCAAGCTTGGACTAAACCTGTAGAATCTGGTATGGACGGCCAATCACAACTGGTGAACCAGCGCTCCATGAAGCGCTAATCCAGGAGGTCCTCACCGATCTGGTAGAATTGACTTTATTGTATTCTTGAACCTGAGCTGGATTTCAGAGCGATCCTCTCGTGTGTCTGATAAGAACAATGAGGCCATTTGTAAGGACGACGATCAGCCTATCTCCATTCTCGAGCTCTTACCACATCCAGAAGGTTGGGATTTGTCACTACTGGATGCAAGATCTTGTCCTAGATCAGATAACTATATGTTTGTTCCAATGAAAATCTGACACACCTAGTTTGGAAAGAAGTTTGCAGAACAGCTCTGTTGGTGTGAAAGATAAGATATGGACACTTGCAAGACAGAGCAGTAAACTAGACATTAAAGCTTCCAGGTTAGAAAATAAGATCCACAGCTTCTAGAGGTTAGAATGGTGGCTTCTGTAGTGCAGAAAGATCTGTTTCCACAGATTACCTATAGAACAGAGTGGTTGAGTATGAACAATTCCATAAAGAAATATCAAAACTCCTCTGAAAAGAATAGATAGAGTCGAACCAGTTCTTTAAGAGAGACTTGACAAGATAAAGGATGAAATAGGAACCTTTCTATCATACCAAGCAGGCTATTTGGTATTCCACACACTGTGGTAATCTGTAGAGGAGGATGGTTTTCACAGACAAAATGACTTAGAGCTCTAAGAATCCTAGCCTCATCCGCTCAGCCGTCAACCAGACGAGCGAAGTCTTGTTGGAAAAAATGATTGGTCAGTCTGGTGCTAACATAAGTAGTGGGAATACCCTCTCTCCAGGCCTTTAAGTACCTGAGGAAGCCTTTTGGGGTCAAAACTTCATAAAAGTCCCAATCGTCCAACCTGGAATAAAACTGGGGCACTATATTCAGCCCTATGAAAATTCCAGACCGTCTCCTACACCACCAAGAGCTCCTGGCCCCCCCTAGGAGGTCCACAATGAGAGCTTGTCCTTGTCCCCGGCTAGAAACTCGCTCTGGATGTCCAAGAGTGGAAACGATCTAAAGGTAATCTCACCTTTTCTATCCTTTACAATCAGCAATCAATATAGGAATAGCGGGGGACTTGTAAATTGACAATGCTCTCTGGTGGAATCATTTATTTTTCTGTATCGTCTTCCACTAAGGAAAGATGCAGAGATTTTAATCTGGATTTTGCGAGGCCTCACCCAAAAGCTCAGTCAACTGTGAGAAAGAAGGAAAGGACTGACTGCCTCAGAGTAAAGAAACATCCTGAACCACAGGATCCTGTAATCTGAATCCTGAATATTGAGGTCTTGTCGAACCATTACCACCAGCTCTTCAAAAGCCTAACTACCAAAGGAGTCGTCCAACCACCCAGTCAGGTCCTAATAACGGTGTCCCCCAGAATCTCACTTTCCTCCCGAGGATGGTACAGATTGAGAATCTTCCAGGAAAATAACCTGGGAGGATCCTTGGTGCTTCCGGGTCTTGTTGGAAGACTAGGCCTGCTAAAGTTTCCTATGAGGAAGACACTCAAAAGCCAAACCATGTTCCGAGTTTTCAAGATTTTGAATCCAACCAGACTTCTAGACTACTGCTATAGGGTCTGATACCAGTAGAGGAAGAACCACCCGAGATGGCAGGTCCACTGCTGGAGTCTTTCTAGCTAAAAATTAGGAGATGTGTGATCACTTACTTCCCTAAGACACCCTTGTCAGTTCCACAATTAACTCAGCACATTGCCCAGGCTCTGCCATCTTGGTTGCATCCAACCCAGACCTGCGTGGCCTCTGGTCCTCAGGGATGTGCTTCCCTCTCACAAACCACACATCGGGCTCTGGCTCTGAACGCCTATTTGGTAACTTATCCTGGAATTTTTCAATGAGGGAAAACAAAACAACTTTTTCTCCATGAATCATAGGGTCTGGAATTATTCCTGTTTTCTGACAGATTCAAAAGATAGAATTAACTGTAGAACCATTTTACGGTGCTAATGTAGAGTCTGACCCTATAGTGTCTATAATGAAGTCAGTACCCTATGTAGAATAGCAATAATAATATAGTGACCGACACAATGACTAACAAGTCAGTACTCAATAACCTCATAGGAGAGTACAGTGGCTCAAAACGGTCACTGCTCAATGACCTGGGGAGAGTACAGTGACAGGACACCGTCTAAATAAGGTCAGCATTCTATTTCAAATTAAGGACAGAGCAACGTGACCAAGGCTAAATAACGTTAATATTCAATAACCATTCAATAAAGCGCTACGGAATATGTTGGCGCTATATAAATAAATGATGATGATGATGATGATGAATAACCATAACAGGCTATCGGAGAAGGCCATTCTGTCCAGGAGTATCGTAAGGAATTACATAGTGGCTAAATAAAGTTAGTACACAAGGACCCAAATAGAGAGTGACAAAACACAAAGGCTGGATTTAAGAGAAGGCTAGTACAATACACATACAATACTATAGAAAAAATTAATTTGGTGAAAAATTGGTGAAAGAGTGTGCTGGTACAATACATATACAATAACGTAGACAAGTGTATAGTGTACAGCACTCTAGGTACAAGAGAGTGCTGGCATAATACATATACAATAACGCAGACAAGTGTTTAGTGTACAGCGCAGTCTCGGTGGCAATAAGAGCCTCTGTAAGGAGACCAGGAGCCTGTCTCATACTGGCGGACTTTCCTATATAAAGGAAAAGCCCACCAAGAAGGAGGTAGCAGAAGTGGGAGTTATGCACCACCTGTCATGGCCAATTCTGAACATGGCCCCATCAGAAGACAGGTCATGTTAGTCCCTTGTTGGGGGCTGCTGCAGTGGGCGCCCTCCTGACCTCCCCTAGCCACCGGAGGCCCTGTGCGGGACCTGATGACTGGGGATCCAGTATCTGTCCACAGGAGGGAGATGGGAGCTGCTCAAGAACGCTGCCACTGGCCCCCAAGGTGTGGTCCTTAGCTGGGAGGGACAGTAGTACTTCGATACTCAGTAGTGCGTTTTTCCGCTCACTGGTTTAACTGGTGACCTGCCTCATCCTCCGGGGGCCCTGAGTGAAAGGGAAGGGGGCATCTCAGGCACCATACCCATCACCCTGCTATGGTAAGTAGAGGTGCCTACATCAATGCTGATATGCACAATTAAAATAATAAAATGGAATAAAATGTAATTATACCATTGGCAGCTCAGTCTATAAGCACCCTACGCCAAGGGCACTTATTACAAAAACTGAGGCGATATGGATGAAGGGGTATATTGAATAAAGTGCCTAAACCAGCACATTGCCATCTATACTCATGGTTAAGCAATGTCACCCAAATAAGATGAATTAGAAAAATGTGATATTACCCATAGCTGTTTTACACGTGAAACAGAATTTCCCTATATAATGTCAATTATAATCTTATTGGCTGCTGTAGTCACAACCACTTTTTTCCTATGCATCAGTTCTCATAAATGCACCCACCGCTGTCATTATTCTACTGTCTCCCTAAGAACCTGTTAGAAGGTATTCTCCCACCGGAACCCTGTGTATATATCCTGTCTGCTCACAGTGATGGAAAGCTGTACAAGGGTCACTCTCTTATAATGCTCCAGGTACTGCCGCCTGGATGGCAGAGCTGTGGTGGCAAAGAGATCTTAGAGCATATCCTCGAGAGAAAATCTATAGTAATAGAAGTGTTCCCCAGGATCCCCCTCCTCTATCAGGGCTCAGCCCCCGTGATCACCCTTCTCCATCAGCCCCCAGTGTTCCCCAGGATCCCCCTTCTCTATCGGGGGTCAGCCCCCCATGTTTCCCAGGATCCCCCTCTATCAGGGCTCAGCCCCCGTGATCCCCCTTCTCCATCAGCCCCCAGTGTTCCCCGGGATCCCCCTCCCCTATCAACCCCCAGTGTTCCACCCTGGGATCCCCCTCCCCTATCAGCCCCCAGTGTTCCCCCCTGGGATCCCCCTCCCCTATCAGCCCCCAGTGTTCCCCCCTGGGATCCCCCTCCCCTATCAGCCCCCAGTGTTCCCCCCTGGGATCCCCCTCCCCTATCAGCCCCCAGTGTTCCCCCCTGGGATCCCCCTCCCCTATCAGCCCCCAGTGTTCCCCCCCCCCGGGATCCCCCTCCCCTATCAGCCCCCAGTGTTCCCCCCCCCCGGGATCCCCCCCCCTCTATCAGCCCCCAGTGTGTCCCCCCCGGGATCCCCCCCCCCTCTATCAGCCCCCAGTGTTCCCCCCCCCCCGGGATCCCCCCCCTCTATCAGCCCCCAGTGTCCCCCCCCCCCCCCCGGGATCCCCCCCCTCTATCAGCCCCCAGAGTTCCCCCCCCCGGGATTCCCCCCCTCTATCAGCCCCCAGTGTCCCCCCCCGGGATCCCCCCCCTCTATCAGCCCCCAGTGTCCCCCCCCCGGGATCCCCCTCCCCTATCAGCCCCCAGTGTTCCCCCCCGGGATCCCCCTCCCCTATCAGCCCCCAGTGTTCCCCCCCGGGATCCCCCTCCCCTATCAGCCCCCAGTGTTCCCCCCCCGGGATCCCCCCCCTCTATCAGCCCCCAGTGTTCCTCAGGAGCCCTCTCCTCTATCAGCCCCCAGTGTTCCCCGCGACCCCCCTTCTCTATCAGCCCCCAGTGTTCCCCCCTGGGATCCCCCTCCCCTATCAACCCCCAGTGTTCCCCCCCGGGATCCCCCTCCCCTATCAGCCCCCAGTGTTCCCCCCTGAGATCCCCCTCCCCTATCAGCCCCCTGTGTTCCCCAGGAGCCCCCTCCTCTATCAGGGCTCAGCCCCCAGTTTTCCCCAGGATCCCCCTCCTCTATCAGCCCCCAGGACGGTCACCTTGTTCCCCGGGACCAGCTGCAGGTTGGGGTGGAGCAGCAGGAACTCTCTGACATCCTCCGGCATCATCTCCATGACTCCAGCACGTGTGGCCGGATCTGTGCGGTGACGTCACATGGAGGCCGCCATGTTCCTAAAGCCCGGCGGCTACAACAAGATGGCGACATCATTGGACACCTGCATTCCTGATGTTTCACTTCATTTCACCGCTTATCTCACACAGCAGCTGCCCCGTCTGCATGGTGACACGTGATCAGGAAGTGTCGGTCTGGGGATAATGTCGGGACTGAGATTGATACTGACCTGTGTGGGGTCACGGAGCCCAAGATGTCAGGTGAGAATGTTATTTAAAGTGATTCGGCTTTAATGTCGAGATAAGATGCCGACCTTCTCGCATCACCTCCATGGATAGTCCCGATCTTTCCTTATTGCTGACCTGCACAGTACATCCCTCCCTGTATAATGGATGCAGTGCCCCCAACACACAGTGTTACCCCATTATCTCCCATGCCGCCCCCCCTCCTAGTGTTGATCCATTATCTCCCCTGCACCCCCCTCCTAGTGTTCCCCCATTATCTCCCCTGCACCCCCCCTCCTAGTGTTACCCCATTATCTCCCATGCCGCCCCCCCTCCTAGTGTTACCCCATTATCTCCCCTGCCCCCCCTCCTAGTGTTCCCCCATTATCTCCTTGCCCCCCATCTCCTAGTGTTACCCCATTATCTCCCCTGCACCCCCCTCCTAGTGTTACCCCATTATCTCCCCTGCACCCCTCCTCCTAGTGTTACCCCATTATCTCCTTGCCCCCCCATCTCCTAGTGTTACCCCATTATCTCCCCTGCCCCCCCTCCTAGTGTTCCCCCATTATCTCCCCTGCACCCCCCCTCCTAGTGTTGCCCCATTATCTCCTATGCCCCCCATCTCCTAGTGTTACACCATTATCTCCCCTGCACCCCCTCCTAGTGTTACCCCATAATCTCCCCTGCTTGTCCTCCTATTGTTACCCCATTATTTCCCTTGCCCCCCCTCCTAGTGTTACCCCATCATCTCCCATGCCACCCCCCCCCCCTCCTAGTGTTACCCCATTATCTCCTATGCCCCCCCTTCTCCTAGTGTTACCCCATTATCTCCCCTGCCCCTCCCCCCCCTCTCCTAGTGTTACCCCATTATCTCCCATGCTGCCCCCCCCTCCTAGTGTTACCCCATTATCTCCCCTGCCCCTCCCCCCCCCCTCTCCTAGTGTTAAGGTCAAATAATAATATGTTGGGTTTTTATATTAGTGAATACAATTCTTGGTCCAGATCAGAGCGCCCCAAGCAGAATACGTCTTTTCTGTCTTGTATACAATAATATTCTGGGGGGCATCACCTAGTGGAATAAACAAATAAAACTTTATGAGTAGGATGAATAAAGATAATAAATCTGATTTGATGAGAAATGTATTAGTAGGAGATATCTGGATGAGTCTCTAGAGCGGAATTCATCTATATACGAGGACTAACATTAATGATGGTAGTCTGTTCTATTCACATTGTCTATTAATGTGGTGTGAAATTAATGTGTGGGCGCATCTATGAGGAATCTCTCCAAGGAGTAAATGTGTGAAATGTCAATTTCTGCAAGTTGCCGGAAGTTTGCCTTTACATGCCATCGCCGCTTTAAACTATCCCTGCAAAGTCGCTGAGTTCCAGCCACTTGCAGAAATCAACGTTTTATTCACTTACCCCAAGTGTCTTATAGTCTATACATTATTTTACCAGTTCATTACACATCTGCCTTGCTCTATTCTATAGGCTGTATCTTCTCTATTTTAAATGTCTAGGCTAAAGTGTTTAAGGGTATATCTAATATATATTTAGTAAACCCAAATAACTGTTTACTTTGCAGTTTACAAGCCATTCTTCTGCCTTGTACCACGTGACAACTTCCTGTCTACGGGCTGAATCACACACATTGTGTCTACTGAAGCGTAAGCTTATCAATAAATAAAGTATTGAAGAGGGATGGGTAAGGTAATTGCAGTGACAGTAATTTTAACTTTATCATCAATGGCTGGAGATTGCGGATTACCTTGGTAAAAAGGGACCTATCACCAATCCCCCCACAAACGCCCATTCCTGGTGTCTCTCTAGTTGACAAGTGGAGAAGGAGCTAGCAAATGATTTATGAGAAAATCTCTATTTTTAAAAAAACATAATGTGTTATTTTAAATTTGAAATCTTTGGGGGGGGGGGGGGAGGGGTCTGCAAGAACTAAACCCATTTAATTTAAAGTTGATTTGTTCTGCCCGACACTGAAATGATTGAGGCAATTCTGAAAATGAAACAAAACCTGGATCAATGAGTGGTCTCATTGCTGAAATCTCATTGGTTGCTGCGGATGAGACGCTGAGCCGTTGCTTTTATGACTGACAGGAAAGATTAGTGAGAGAGCCAGCGCTCCGTAGGAGGGGGGGTGATGCTGAAATTACTACATCAGTTATTGGATTACCTGGTAACATAGGAAATGTTGTCATGCAGTTAAGTAATATATAAACATCTCTCCAATTTGTCAATGTATGAAATAATCCCAATGTAATTTAGTACTAACACATTAAAATATACTGAGATTTCCAGAACAGGATAATCAATGTAATGTAGTGACTGGTAAATTGTACAATTCCAGGTCCTTACATATGGTCACAGAGAACCTTCTGCTCCTCTGCCGCACCAGCTAAAGAGGGTCTGATGAAATGGTTTCTCCTGCTCATCCCCGTCACCACCTTCGGCCTGGGCACCTGGCAGGTAATGTCCTTGTATATGAAGCTTTAACAAGACCTGTGCACTATGAGAGACCTAAAAAGATGAGAGTAATCCCTATGCCCCCCGTATCCGTATAGCAGCACACTGAACGCTGCAGAGATTGGTGGCACCCACGGGGCTGTGACTGGAGTGAGTGTTGGAGGACTTAGAGCTCATAGTGAATGAGACACTATGTAAAAAGGACTTTATCTAAAAACTATAGATCCTTTATAAAGCAGAGTAACATCTACATGTGTCCTCTGTCACAGGATGGACATTAACTGCTATGTTCTAGTGTGAGATTACAGTGATTTTCAGACAACAGTTGTAAAAAGGATTATACAAATGTTTATTAAAACCAGTGCTCTCCCCAGCACCTATCTCCCGGGTGCTCCACCCGGTTGGTTTTACTCTTGGAGCTCAACGACTGGGTCTATTTGACTATGTCTGAGAATTGATGATAACAAAAATATAATGATAAAATTATGATAAAAAATAAAAATTTGGTAGGTGAATCCAGCTTCCATCAAACAAATATAAGAACAAATGAACCTATGGATTATTCTAATGCATAGATTTCCATGTGCGTTAAACCTCAGGCAGGTTGAGAAATTCTAAAAAAAAATAAAAGACACAGGACACCAGTAAAGTGTAGGAGAAATTCTTTATAGTTCTATTATAAATACGTTATAATTTGTGGATGTTTGAGGTGTCATATTGTAAAATGATCCCAATGAGCAGAATTAGCGGGACGACAGCACCAGAAATGAAGGACCCCAAAGAACATTCCTGTCTCTCTCTTTCAGCTGCAGAGGCGGAAGTGGAAGCTGGCGCTCATAGACCAGCTCAGGTCTCAGTTTGATTCCAGCCCGATACCTCTCCCGGCAGAGTGAGTGGATTTACACATTAAGGGCTTGATATAGAGTTAAGAGTAAATCCAGTTTGTAGGGGCAATTGTACAGCTTGACAAAGCCATGTAGCTGTGCTGGTGGTGGGGTAATTGTATACTGGTGAGGACAGATTTAGAGTTGGGAAGGGGGCATGTTTTAGCTCAACTCTAAATGGCAATGTTAAAATAAAGCTGGCCAGTATTTGTGTGGTACATGTAAAGGCAGGCAATGTTCTCCCTGCATGCCAAAACAAAATACATTTACACCCCTACTTTGTCTGCGTTCAGTTTGCTCCCTTTAACTGTTTTATTTTTTTAAGACCTGCTAGTTTGAGCTTAATGTGTAAAATATATTTTTGTTCCAGATGCAGCATGTTTTATTATGTTTTATTATGGTTGCAGCTCTGCCTGCTGTGTTTCTATGAGAGACCCTGGGGATATACAGTCTCCTATAGGGTATTGACCCTTTAAATATTCTAAACGTGTTCATTCCTCTCTCCTCGTCCTACGGGACACTCTGGAATTTTCCTGCAGGACGGGGCTTCCTGAGCTGCTGCTGCGGCCTAATGTAACTTTTTGTAAGTTCTTTTAATTGGTTTTCTGTCAGGGTTATCCACAAATATGTGAAGGGAGTAAAGACAAAATGGAGGGGAAGAAATACACAAGTAATTAACATGAGTATTAAAAATAAGTTATTTCATATTATTCTATCTTAAAATAGCAAAGACCTATGATATCACAACAAAGATCACAAATGTGAGGCGTGTCTGCTTACATTGAAGAAAAGGAAGGGGGTGTAAGGGAGGGACAAGGGGGGAGACAGATGGAGTCACTGCCGGAGTAAGTGAATTTGTGTGTGGGATGAGGAGTGGCCCCATCTAGGAATTTCAACGCCCGAGGATTTATTTTGGGTGCTATGAATGATGTTGGAAATGTGTTCCATACGATAGACCTGTCTGATTCTGTGACGACAGACAACAAGGACGGTGGTTGTGGATCCTGTCTGTCGTCCTGCTGCTTCCTGTATGTGTTATTAACCTTTGTGTGTGTTTAGAGATCTCGAATTAATAAGAGGGAATCTGGTAAGTGCCACCACCCGGAAGACTGTCTTTACCACCGAGACGCCAGCAAAGAGGAGAGGTGATTGGGAAAATAGAGTGTAACCGTTTGGGTCGGAGATACCAGCGGTAGTACACTGTGTCAGGGTTCTCGCTGATCTTGACGCAAACAGATTACAAAGTGGATATGTTTCGCTGCTGTACTGGGAAAATGTCAAATTCTCAAATGAGAGAATAAAAGGAATCTTAATGTACAGCTGAAACAGCGAGCGGAGCTATCTGATTAAAACATTTTCACAAGTATATAAGTAAAAAAAACAGAAATTTAAGATTGGGGTGAAAAATAATACATAGACATATCTAAAAAAATAACGAGAAATAATATATACATACTATAACCTCGAAAAGAAGTCCTAAGACAATGGAGATCAATGTGTAATCTAGCCGTACAACAAAAGAAAGCATCACTATACTAACCCATATACTTGGATAAACACTGTGTAACCATTTAGGCTTCTAGTCCCGTATATAGAAAAGATATTTAACGTTATTCATATATTGTCTGAATGAATGGACATGAGCATGTAGAGGTGTATAAAGGCAGACACGGTTCTTTATCTTACACATTACTGAATAAGCATTTCCAGGACACTTGAAATCTTGTCTGGATGTCCGTAAAAGATGGGAAGGGTTTTAATGACGCTTGTAATTCATTTGCATATAGGGCGATTTTGCATTCTGGGGTCCAATCTTTATACCAGATATGTCAGGGCTTTGATGAAGTATTACAACTAGTGACTCTATCATTAAAACAAAAATGAAGAGAGACAAGGGACAGCCTGTGTAGTACCTTTGTGTATCCAAAACTGTGAGGTCTGAGACTGGGGTTAATATAAAGTATGGCTGTGGTTCTGATGTAAGGGCGTCTCATGTCCATAGACGCATATTGGGCCATCCAACTTTGTCGAATGCTTTTTCCGCATCCAAAGCCACCATAGAGTTGGAAGTCTTAGTTTATTAGCAGAACGTCTGTAACACATCTGGTATTATCAGAAGCTTGTGTGCCTGGGAGGAATCCCACTTGGTCTGGATGAACCAGTGTTGTGATTGCTTGTTCAAGCAGTTGGCTTAGATTCTTGCAAACATTTAACAGAGAGATGGGCCTATAGTTGATGCAACAATTTGGATCTCATCCTGGTTTAGGGATTACTATAATCCCTGCTCTTGTGAAAGAGAGAGTTTACAAGTCGTCAATCCTTATGGGCCTGGAGCTGAAGCAATTTTGAGTTCTATAATTTCTTCAGTGGATATTTTTTTAAGAATCTATGTGGTGGACAGTTTGGGATTGGAATAGAGTTTAAGAATTGATACTGATCAGCCCCAACATTAAAACCACTAACAAGTAAAGTGAATAACATTGATTATCTGGTTACAATGCACCTGACAAGGGGGGGATATATTAGGCAGCAACTGAACAGTCAGGTTTGAAGTTGATGTGTTGGAAGCAGGAAAAATAGGCAAGGATCTGAACGACCTTAGCAAGGGCCAAATTGTGATGGTTAGATGATTGGGTCACAGCACTCCAAAACGCCGGTCTTGTGGGGCGTTCCTGGTATGTAGCGGTTAGTACCTACCAAAAAATAGTCAACGAAGGACAACTAGTAAGCTGGCGACAGGGTCATGGGCGCCCAAGGGTGATAGAAGAGTTACTGTAGCACAAACTACTGAAAAACAGTTAATTCTGACCCCTGTCCACTGCTGAAAGCATATTCAGAACTGGACCATGGAGCAATGGAAGAAGCGCTGAGTTGCCTGAGGGCCATGGCGTCTCCGGTCCTGCAGCTATTGCCCCTCCGCCATCCCCACTTCAAACAAGGGTTCACCATTACCATAGTTCAGGGGGCAGCAGTGCTAGAACATGTACAAGGAGGAGCAGCTAGGTAAGTGCCCCCTTCCCGGCACTGGTGAAGGACAAAGCCAGTGCCAGAGGTGGGCCTGGGACCTATTAGGCCTCCTCTGGGGAAGCCCGGTCAGATTGGGCAGCCTCAGCAAAGCCCCCTTCCACACACACACTAAGTACTACAAAGCAGAAGGGGCCATCTGCATATAGAAATGAAAACTGACATCCCTGAGGCGAGAATAAATTGTATAAACTTGTTTGAAATTGGGGAAATGTATATGTGTGTGAGATTCAGAGACATATGTGGGGTGTATATATATATATATAGATATTACACACACAATCACCAGGGTTCTTTATAAGGAACAGACCAACACGTTTGGACATTTCACCGTTTCCGCTTTCACATTGGAGCTGTATGATTTGGGTTCAGTGAGGATTCCGTTTGGCTTGACATCATTTGTCTCCACAATACAATCGTAGACATTGGCTGGTTTATATACTGTGCACTAATTACACTTAGTTAGGATGCATTTGACGCTGCTCCCCCTTTATATCGGCGGCATCAGTTTTTATGTGTGATCCCCTGATGAAAATTTGTTTCGATTGAAATGATCACCGGTATCGTTACCCGTCGTAATCATTTTGTCCGATGTTTAAATAAATCCCTGTATTACTCTGGTGCTTGCAGTTGTCTGTAAAGAACTCTGGTGAGTCTATTCTAAATGCATTCAGGACAGTGGCTTCTATTCTCTCTAAGGTTGTGTGTGCAGGGACTGGAGGTAGAGATTATATATATAATATATATATAATCCATACAGTGATTTTACAGTATTGGTTATCAGTGGAAATTGTCTGTGTTTTCAGGCCAGGGAAACTTCAGAATTTAGAGTTTCATCCTGTTAAGGTCAAAGGTCACTTTGATCACTCCAAAGAACTTTACCTTGGGCCTCGTACACTGGTGAACCCCAACAAACAAGATCAGGAGACCAACCGGCCAACGTTTCCAGAGAATGGGGCTCACGTGATCACCCCCTTTCACTGCACTGACCTTGGGTACGTCAAATCCTACAGCTTATAATCAATTCCCCTCCTCATAAACAACCTAACAAATCTATACCGATGTGACAATGTGAAACATTTTATAAGCTAATGATTAGAAGAGATAACAATGGAGACTGTAAAGTAACATTGGATACTATTGTATTAATTCATTGAAAGGAATAAATATATAGAGGATTTAATGATGGGAAATTAAGCAGGGGTAATGTCCTACATTTGGGGATTGTATAGAAATATACTGTATATTGAGTGTAAATGGTGTTCTGCTTCCTACAGAATCCGAATCCTGGTAAACCGAGGATTTGTTCCCAATAGGAAGCTGAATCCTGAGATGCGGAAAGAAGGGCAGGTAAGGAGACTGCTCCCAGGGAGGGAGAGACTGTTCTGTATTCACCGATTTGTGAGAGGAAGGAGCCTGGACATTCTCCAACTCCATGAGAGGTTCCTCTATCAGGGCAACGATCTATTATATGGCCCCTATGTATCATACGGTCCAGTTCTCAGTGATATTTCTCTTTCCTGCCATTGAGGGACACTGCGACCAGGAGGTATAGTAGGCGGACTTGGAGCTAGGATACTTAGATAGTTAAACTGTTCAGTGTATAGCACCTCCCCTTTATAACCCATCTGGAAGTGACCTCCGTTCTTTCAAGTGCCCTTTGGAGTATAGTGTCTCTTTTTTGTATCTATCTAGAGCCCTGTGTTTTATTTTCATTTTATTTTTACCTTTTTTTTTAGAGAAAAATAAAAAGTTTGGCTTGCTTGAGGAACAAAGCCTGTGGGCTTCCTCCACCCTGGGTCCTTGGGCTGAGGTGAGCAGCCTTTTGACTTCTCTCACCTCAGCCAGCACTGCAGCCCTCTCCTCCCTACGGGATTGCAAGAGGTGCACGCGCAAGTGCCTCCCCCCTTAAAAACGAGCTGCTCGTCTTATAAAGAGAACAACCCAGTTAGGGGACGGCTGCCTCAGCTGATCTCCGTCAAGGAGAGAACGGCTCTGGTGGGCAACAAAACGAGTAATGGATGGAAGCAGGAGGGAGCACAAGCTACAATACACTTCCGGGATCTTGGTCATGTAAGTGTGTTTCTCCTCCCCTTCCTCAGCGGACTGAGTATCTCCTCTTCGCTTAGTATTCATTGTGGAAACAATAAAGGCTATAATGCTGTATCTGTTTGCTATTTCTTTCACTGTCTTGCTTGTATCTCTATTTAGAAGGCAGAAGTGGGTTTGCTCAGGGTCTTCCTCATTGGAACGCCTTCTCAGTACCCCCCATAGGAAGATAGCAGGCAAGCAACATATTCCGGAGAGTTTTCACCCTATTTTCTCTGATATTTCTTTGGAAGAGGAATGGGAGTTGTACCTGGAGTCTGAAGGGGAAGATCCTGAAAGTTCAGTCAGACAGTGCAACTGCGGTAGCATACCTGAACCATCACAGGGAACACTCAGTGCTTTGGCCATGCGGGAGACACCATGGATCATGGCATGAGCAGAGCACCATGTTCCAGTAATATCAGCCGTGTTCATCCTGGGGTCGAGAACTGGAAGGCAGATTACCTCAGCAGAATCAGGGTCCCTCCAGGAGAATTGTCCCTTCACGAGGAGACGTTTGCTCAGTTGGTTTTGCACTGGGTTAACCAGAGATAGATGTCATGGTGTCTCGCCTGAACTTCAAGGTTCCTCAGTTCTGCACAAAATCCAGGACTCCACGGCTAGTTACATAGACGCCAGGTCCATCCCATGGAAGTTTCACTTGGTGTTCTGTTCCCGCCGATGCCAATCTTTCCGCGTGTATTAAAGAAACTAAAAAGAGACCGCAATTCTGGTGGCTTCTGATTTGCTGTGCAGAAATGGTTCTCTGACATCCTGGGGCTGGTCCATCGATCCTCCTTTCCGGTTGCTTTTTCGTCCAGATCTTCTGGTACAGGTTTCTCTTTAAGTTGCCTGGCTTGACGGTGTGGCTACTGAAACCACGATCAGTCAGGTCATAGATTTGTGTTTCTACTATGATTAAAGCGAGAAAACCATCATCTTCTGCAAAATTACTGCGTGTATGGAGAGGTTATTGTGGGTGGATCACTTATAAATAACTTATTGGAATATATTTAAATTATTAGCGCAGTGTGTCAATTTATATCATTCCAAATGTACTGATTTTTTATACTATTAAAAATGTACTGATATTTTTTATATTGCGTGTATTTTGGTATAGGGAATGTATTGATTTCTAATGTATTATGCCAGATCAGAGGAAATCTGTTTTGCTGTTAGCAGGAAATGCCAAGTAAGTCTTTCACATGTGAAGTGACAAACACCCACTTTGGGCTGAAGGCCGGCAGGGGGTCGTTACCTGTGTGTATGTCTTGTTAGCGAGACAGGAAGCCTCCTAACAATATACACAGCACATTTGAGGAAATCAGGTTGGTGTGAACGTTAAACCGTGTTAGATGCAAGATTAGATTATATCCTGATGTTAAGTTATTGAATCTGATTTTTCAGTCTTTGCGGAGCATCTCGACATCTCGGATCAAGGGGTGGAGTTACAAACTGCTAACAATTCAGAATCTGAATAAAAAGGAGCTCTGTATGACCATGTTTTATTATTCCATCTGACCTTCTGATCACTAGTACCATAAACCAGGGTGAACTGTCCTTATTAGGACACTTGAGCTAATAAACATTTGCTTCAAGATCCTGCGTGACGACTTCTTCCTGCTGTAATTCCTGTGCCCTGCAGATTAAACCTAAATCTAATCCGTTCTCCGGCTGTTCTGAGGTTTGGATCCAGCATCCAGTACCACCGCTTTGCCCGCTACCTGCAGCTCTGGCCAGTGTGATATGCCATTGGGGATCCACCCACAGCAACCCTGATCTACCAGAAGAGGTCAGGGGTACCAGCCAGGTGCCCAGTCAGGGGGTACACTAGCAGCATCAGTTACCCAGAAGGACGCGGTTCTGGATGCCGCTAAGGAGTCCAGTGGTGGCAGCAGCTTAAGCTCCATCTACTGCGGTTAGAGGGCACAATTTGAGAGAAAGAAAAGGGGACGATGGCAAGGCAAGACCAACCGGTCCCCAGCAACACAACACACAGGATGGCATAGAGTCTATGCCATAGACGGTCCATCCTGTCAGTTATGTTTGGTGGTGTGAGGGTCATAGTTTTCACACTTCTAGATTTAGTCTTTCTAACTTGTCATCCTTCTTACAGGGGGGTTTTGAGGTTAGGGTCTCTCCAATAAAGTTGTCATTATTGAGAGACATGTAGACGTTTCTATAATGGGTTCTACATGTTCAGCCCCCCTTTGTACATTCTGTAGGGCCTTTGTAATCGACATGTAATTGCACCTGGAAGTTTTCTTTTACTTGCTCTTTCTTCTGCCCGTCGCGTGTCTGCGTTGGGAGTGTTGTGTTTGTAACCCACCTTTTCTGGTTTTTAATTCTGATCGGGCAGTGCTTAACACAAAGCCCTCTTTTGTGCTGAAAGTGGTATTCCGTTTTCATTTGAACCAAAAGATTGTAGATCATCATCATCATCATCATCATTTATTTATATAGCGCCAACATATTCCGTAGCGCTTTACAATTGGGGACAAACGTAATAAACTAATAAACAAACTGGGTAAAACAGACAAAGAGGTGAGAAGGCCCTGCTCGCAAGCTTACAATCTATGGGACAATGGGAGATTGACACATGAGGTTAAGTATCCATTTTGCATCTTGGCCCAGCCAGACTGCAAAGGTAAGGTGACTCATAAGCTAAATGATCCTGTCACACAACAATGTTGGTCCGGGGGTAGTTGTCTTGTGTGAAATTGTGTAACAGGCTAAAGGTAGTGAGGTTAAGATGGTGGTTGAGGAATATTATAAGCTTGTCTGAATAGGTAGGTTTTCAGAGAACGCTTGAAAGTTTGTAGAACAGAGCATTTTGCCCTATGTCTTCTACTTCTGATGCGTCTTTGCAACTTCTGGATGTAGTTCAGCCCCTCGGATGCTATGTGAACCGTACTGCTTCAATTTGTAAGACTAATAACCTTTTTGTTTTGTATGATGCCCAAAAGTGAGCCTGGCCTGCACCTAAGCAGTCTGTTGCTCGATAACAGCCAATAATCGTTTGGCTTACATTGAGGTGGTTAAACCAGTGCCAGGTGGATTAAAGGTTCATATGACTATAGTAGCTGGTGCGTCGTGGGCGGCACGTTATGGTGCTTTTGCTGAACAGTTGTGCCCCTATCAGAGGTGACACTTTAGGAGGGAATCTCATCCATATCCAGTGGTATAAACACTACTATATTTACTGAGGCCTTTAACCATATGAAGAAGGGGTATTCTCAGCCAATAACATACCACCGCCAGATTTCTGTGATCTGTCCTAGTCTTATAAGTGCTTCCTGAGATGATACTTGTCACACATCAGGCTCTCAGGTCCTGTCACTTACCTCTCTGTTGCCTTTCCAAGCTGTCCCTGTGATCCTCAGGCTCTGTTGGTTTCAGACCTCTACGAAAGATGCTGTCCAGTCTGTCTCCACTGCAGAGATCCCTCCAGAATCAGGGTATGGGCGCTACCATCTTGGATTTGGTCACATGTTTTCTCTCAGCCAATCAGGTGATGGCAGCCTCCATTCCAGGTTTCCGTCCAAAACCAGTACATGGGAGCTGCCATTTTGGATATAGTCAACTGATCCAATTTAGCAACTCAGAGTGCTGTTTCTGCCCAGCTGACTGCTGTCTCCAGTCAGGAATCCACAACAACTATTAAACGACTATCTGGAGCCCTTACCTGTTGCCAGTGCAACGTTGTACTTCCAAATGCCAACCTGGTTGCAGCAGTCTGCAGTCATTCTATCTGTCTTGCTGCAGTCTTGCTATTAATCCAGCTCTGACAGTTAAGTCTGCAATTGGGCTCCGTCCCGCTTCCAGCATTCGGGCTCCGTCCCGCTTCCAGCATTCGGGCTCCGTCCCGCTTCCAGCATTCGGGCTCCGTCCCGCTTCCAGCATTCGGGCTCCGTCCCGCTTCCAGCATTCGGGCTCCGTCCCGCTTCCAGCATTCGGGCTCCGTCCCGCTTCCAGCAATCCGGTTCCTGCCTGGTCTCCTCTGCTAGTCTATCACCCCATGTTCCTGTTCTTTCGTTTAATCAGACCACCCAGCTTTGTGTACGGAGTCACCAGCCTATCTCCAGTGACACCACCCAGTCTGAGTACAGACAGATGCTCAGGCGTGACACTACTTAAATAGAGGAGGTATCTCTCTATCTCAGAATGTTTTCTACTATACAATGATAAAATTGATGATGGTTTGATATATTTTTTCTTGTGAAGAGACAGCCTTTTATTTAAGGTTATTCCATTTACAGTGGAAAAAGAGGACTCCTGGATTCTCTGTTAAAAACACATAAATTATCTTGTTTAACAAACAAATCTGGACTTTGCATTGAATAATGCAATATTGTTAATAATACAATAAACTATGAAATAGAATGTCAGATGCTGGATCATTCATATCTTCTTCTGTTTCCCTTTTGATTAGAACTATTCTATGGATTTGGGTCCCCTTCAAAACGGAATTTACATGTTGCCGGGGGGGGGGGGGGGGGGACGACCTATCGCGCCTCTTAAATATTGCTCCTCTCTTAGCGAGGTTTCTAGCCGGAAAGCTTTACTGACTCGGCTACTCAGAATCCAACACTGTCTGCAGCCTGGTGGTTAGATCCTTTACCAGGCTTTTCTATATTTTGCAACCTGCCCTACACAATTAGCAGATTGGGGGGATTAGGTAGACCTCTATGAATTGTGATTTTCATTTGTCATTTGGAGGCATGATTAATGCATTAACTGCCTCCTGAACAAATCACCCATAAAGCTATTGGCCATAGAGCGCATCAAAGACCATATTGTAGTCTTGCATAATACACCTACAATAAGAACCGTTCCGTCTTGGTGGAAGGTTGGATTATGGTCGGATGCAAGTTGGAGGCCAATGACGGAGACCCCTGTGTTTGCAACAAAGATTATTTCTAATTATCCACTCTACATGGGTAAGGGCATGTTCCCGGCAAAGTTACTGGGTAGTTGTCAGCGATGGTGGTTTGTTATGGATACACGTGACGAGTACATATAATGTGGAGTATGAAAATAACGGTGGAGAAAGTGTCCTCACTTCTTATATGTATATTCTCCGACAGCTTGAAGGTGAAGTGGATCTGGTTGGTATTGTAAGACTCCCGGAGACTCGCAAACGATTTTCCCCTGAAAATGATACCCAGAAGAACATGTGGTATTTCCGGGATCTGGCAGCAATGGCCACGCAGACCGGGGCGGAGCCGATATATATTGAGGCAAATTCTGGTAAGGTGGACAAGATACTCTATATGGTGATAATGATCTTTTTATTGCATCTTGACTTATAGTATCTGGCAAATATAAACTTTTACCCATATTTTACTTGTCTATTCCTGTGCACGGATGTAGGCAAGAACAAGGTTAATGTTCTGATGGTTTGTTGCCGGACACTTAGGGGGTATTTAATCCCCCAACATGTGTCGCCAGACATCACTGCAATGTCTGGCTTCGTTAATTTCCAGGTACTACAGTACCCAAACATCACCTCTATGGGGTGCGAGGATAAATGAGTGATGTTGCATCACAGTGTCCTGGAGGGACTCCGCGGGGCGTTGAATCTGCCCCTTAGGCAGGAAAATGTGAGAAGAAACAACGGTTACACATTAATATAGAAAAGTTCCTGGTACAGAAACATTTATTTATATATTTATATATATATATATATATATATATATATATATATATATATATATATATATATATATATATAGATAGATAGCGATATAGAGAGAGAAAGATAAAATATGGAACAGGTGTGATTTATATATGAGGTATGTCCTATATTGTATAATATAGCAGTTTACATTTGCATGGAACAACAAGGTGACCTATCGTTATAAGGAGTAACAGATATGACATTAATTGTGAATTGTAATGTGTAATAGTTGTTGACAAAGGAATCGAACATTTACTATTTGTATTGTTATTTTATTAGATACGCTTTTACCAAGATTATGATTTATTATACTAAACCTTTTACTTATGCATTTCCTTTTTTATATAATATAGTAGCAGAATAACACTGTATGTGATATCTGATATTCTGTGATGGGAGAATGTTGATACCGTCATTAATGTTTCCATTTACTTCCAGCCAGCACAGTACCCGGGGGACCCATCGGGGGACAGACCAGGGCGACACTGAGAAATGACCACATGGAGTACAGTATAACATGGCGAGTACATACATATTATACATATATACTATATGTAACATGATAAGCACATATCTATATATACACACTACATATAGACTATATGTAACATAGCAAGCGCATATCACTACATATATGCTATATGTAACATGATAATCACATGTCACTGCATATTCTACATATATACTATATGTAATATGACAAGTGCATATCTATAAGTACTACATATAATGGTAAGTATGTGTGTGTATTTTTTATATATATATATATATATATATATATATATGTGTGAGATAAAGCACATCATTCACTGGAGGCTTACACAGCTTGGCTGAACCATTTCACTGTTTATTGCCAGTTTCTCCCACAACCCTACATCTGGCTAAACAGTAGTTCCCTCACTACTAGCCAGCCACTGTCTGGCATCGCTGGCCCTGCCCACAAATTCAAACACTGTTTTTATCCTCCACCCAGCACTACAAACGAATCACAACACAACAAACTAATTACTACACCCATGTGATATACCGGTGTGCATGTGTGCTAGAAGAAGTACCCAGAGGGAATGTAACCCTGTCCTGCAGACTACCTGGGTTTTTACCTGTTTCCCATAGGAGAGGTGAGGCAAATAAGCCTTTTTGCTATATATATATTCATACAAGTTAACCCGTGCACGATACTCATGCATTCTAGTCAAATCAAGCTACTTAAGGTGTTAAAAAGGTTCTCACGTCACCCCCGGCAACCACCAACCACTCCCAACTGTCACTTCTCCTTCAAGAAATATATATATATTATTTTTTTTAAATCTTTATAAACACTTTTAACAATTAACATATTAAA
This sequence comes from Mixophyes fleayi, assembly GCF_038048845.1. NCBI lineage: Eukaryota > Metazoa > Chordata > Amphibia > Anura > Limnodynastidae > Mixophyes > Mixophyes fleayi. The sequence goes on from NC_134410.1 coordinate 59,045, forward strand.
TTAACAAATTAAAAACATCTTAGTATACCAAATTTCAGCCCTTTCTGAATTTTTTTTTCCACACAAACTAAGAATTTAGTAGGTCAGTGTATAACTCCGCCCAGCAGGTGGCGCTGCAGCTTGGTTTTATTTTTTACCACACACAGACAGACTAACACACGCCACTAGACATTTATATATTAGATAGATAGATAGATATATATATATATATATATATATATATATATATATATATATATATATATATATATATATATATATATATATATGTATGTATATATAATTTCTTACAAATGCCTAAGCTGTTTTATATCATACTATGTGTAACTGTTTATTTCGGAAGTAAATTATCAGTTTTCTTGTTCGTGTTTTGTACGCATACAAAGTACCTCATGCGGTGACGATGTAACAGGTATAACATACGGAGAGAAAACATTTAGATCTAAAATATACATCTTACATCTTGGCAAAGGAAAGGAGCAACCAGCTGTTAACATGAGGGCTCAAGAGAAAGTTAAGTGATAAATTGTCACAAAGCTTAGAAAATGACACATAACCTGTCTGTCCCCTAATTTACGCAGATGACGTATAAAACCATAAATATTAGTCCTGCACTTGTCCAGTTGACCAGACTGTCTGTGGAAACCATTGTCTCTTCTTATTGGCTGTAGTCGCAGTGCGGGTTGGCTGGGTTACATTGCACAGGGCATTAAGGGGCACCTGGACAGGTATGGGAGTATTACTGAGCAGTTGGGTAGCAGCTGTGTGTTGTTCAGTGCTCAGTATGGCTCCTTGGAGCCCTAGGATTAGCTATGGCTCCTGGATTTAAGCAGACAATTGGTCCCATAATTTTATGTGTCAGTATGTTGGGGTTCTGCAGGAGAGTATTGTCTCCTCACAGATTCATACAGTAATGGCAGGACTGGTCCGTGACCCTGTTCTCTGATTTCAGGTATGCCCTGTGTGCATGCACTTCATTGCTGTGGTTCCAGAAATTCATCAGGAAAGCCCCTTAGCTCTCCACCCTGTGAGCAGCAATCCCACCTGACAGGTCACCACTGATCTATGCATTGGACTATGATTGATAAATGCTGACCTCAGAACAATTGAAGAATGTTCCTATTACAGAGAGAACGCTGTGTGGATTGGGAAGAGAACGAGCAGTCCTCTTGCTGTAACAAGTGCCAATGTCTCAAACTAATGGATAGGCCTTTTATGTCATCTTTATTTATCACACTTTACATGTACAGATTATAAATAAACTTTTCAAGAAAATCAAGTTGCCAGTGTTGTTTTCTATGAATTATAACAATGTGTAACATAACAGGAGAAATAGATATAAAGTTCAAAAATATACTCAGGGATTAAGATTCACCAACTATGACTATGTGCAATCCAATATGGGATATGGTAACTATATTACAGAGAGTAATTTATATTCTCCATAACATAATCTAAGAGGAAGGAGTATCAGAGTTAAGAATCAGAAGTAAATCAAAGTGAGATTTATAAATCAGTCTTCTTGAATCTCAGCCAATATATCCATGTTGACCTAAATCCTGAATATCTGCCCAAAGCAGAGAGTAATATCTTCCATACTCGTATAGAGGTCAGTTCTCCTGTACCACCATGGGGGCTGGTAGACCTCCAGGGTGAATTAGAAGCCAAAAAGGGGACTTTAATGTGCATTTCAACCATCTATGTATCGATGTCATGTATATCTGTTGCTGATCTAAGTACACTGGAACATCTGTACCATAAACAGGATTTTGTATTGTATCACAAATAAGCTGGAATAAGCATTTAAGAACTTAAAACATTGTAACCAGTTGGTTTCAAGGGTCTACCCTAAATTCTTATGCGAAGCCTTGGTAAGCTTGGGTAGAAATCGGTGGGTTCTCTAAAATAACTTTGTAAATAGAAGAGCTACAGTGTTTGGGTTCTTGCGGTGCTGGACACATCAGTTCAGAAAGTTCCATCCTCGTTGAGGCAAGTGACGAAACGTTACTAGTTGGCTTGTCCTAAGTTTCTTCCAACTTCACAGAATCATGGTGTACAAAATATTTTATATCTTGTAACCAGGACTAAATATTTAGTGAAGTATTAAAGAGCTTTCAGTCTATATCCACTGCTTTGTGCCCTTTAATCTGGTCCACTCAAGAATCCTTGTTAACATCACTGTCCGTATCTTAGGGATGCTGAGTGTTACCTACCTCTTGATGTTTGTGCCTCTGTAGAATGTTGTGTTTAAGTCGGGCTCTTTCCACCTGATACAAATTCTCTGACCATAAAGAAATTGTCAAGATCTGAATGTTTTGCAGAAGATCAAATAACTTGAGGTTATTAACTTTCACAATAATCTCCCCAGCCAAGAATTGTGTGGGTTAACCAACCTTTCAATTCCAAACGAAACTTAGAAAACACAAAAGCAAAATAATTTTAATATATGTTTGATATATTTTTGGTAGATTAATCGGCAGGTATCTCAGTTGGAGGGATGCCAGGTGAAGGGTAAAGTATGTTGTCAGCCACTTGTAACTGAATCTGGAATATTAATATTCAGACTTGGAAAAATTTATCTTAAAATTGTACAGTTCTCCAACTTGTTTTAATTATTTAATTAAATTATGAAAACCAATCACAGGGTTTGTCATTATAGCCAAGAAATCATCTGCGAATAATGCTAATTTATATCCACAACTATTTGCCACTAATACCTGCTTTACTTAGAGCTTCCATGTGCATCAAATATATTGAGGAGTATGGGTATCTCTGGTACCATTAGTGATGTTACAGGATTACTTTTTTTTTGCCAAAGGGTTGTTATGTAATACTAGGATTCGTTTGAGACAAATAGGACTCCATCCAATGTGCTCCAGTAGTCTGTATATATTGCCAGTCAACTCCAACAAATGCTTTTTCCAAACCAATTGATGAGCATATAGAAGGAATCTTGGGGCATGGTACAAATGCCACTTGATGGCTAAGATCGGGGAATATATTTTTAAAGCAATTTGCAATTAGTTTGGCAAAGAGTTTCACACCAATATTATATATTGAGATAGATATATATATATATATGAGAGAGAGAGAGATTGATCTATGGTTAGTTACGTGGCTGGGTAATTTGCCTTCTTTTGGTTTTATTGTGATAAAATATTATGATTCGGTTGAAAATAGAGATTTGTGTGAGATATAATTAAGGGGCTGAAGTAGAAGGTTTCTCTTTAAACGTCTTGTAGTACATGACTTAAAAACCACCTGGGCCTGGATATAACAGCTTCAGAATTCATTGGAGAAAATGGTTGGTCAAGAACCTTCTTTTTCCTCTGTATCGTATGGAAAATGTAGTTTTCTGTTGTTAATGGTTCCCCCCTGGCCTATCACACTGACCAGAGCTGCAGGTAGCGGGCAGAGCGTTGGTACTGGATGCTGGGTCCAAACCTCAGAACAGCCAGATAACGGATTAGACTGGTCTAATCTGTAGGTCACATGAATTACAGCAGGTAAGAAGGTATCAAAGCAGGATCTTGAAGCAGTGATGTTTTATTAGCTCAAGTAGTCCTAATAAGGACAGTTGCACACAACAGTTTGTGGTACTAGTGATTTTTTCAGAAGTTAGATGGAATACTACAAATAATGGGCAAACAGTGCTCTTTTTATACAGTTTCTGACTCATGTTTGCAGGGGTGTGACTGGATCACTTATAAATAACTTATGTATAAATTTATTTAAAGGAAATAGCGCAGGGTGCTTATTTATATAATTGCCAATGCACTTATTTTTGATATTGTGTGTATTTTGGTAAAGGAAATATCTTTATTTCTGAGACCAGGGGAGGAAATTTGTTTTGTGTTTTAACCTTGCTAGAGGAAATGCATTATTTCTGTGGTATATAACTGATGCAATAAGTATTTGTTTAGGAAGTCTTTTGTGTATTTTGTGGTAGGGAAATTACTTGTTTGGGGTTTTGTAACTTTCTTTGGGAATTCTTAAGTTAGCAATAGAGTGGGGGAAATGTGTGTTCTGCAATTATCTGAAGAAAGGACCCATGTTAATCTCATGTTAATTAGACCTATTGATGTGTAAGTGTCCAAACACCTGAAGGCACAGGAAGGTTTAATTAGACCTGCTGTTAGATTTCCTCTGTGTCCAAAACAAGATGCAGAAAATCACAGCAAGTTTTAGAATATCACAGAGAAGTGTAAATATTGTTAGATTTGCATTGCATGTAAATCCATGTTTGGATAAACATATTGCATCCTGATACTAATAGCTCAGACCTCAGGGGGCTGACTTACCCTGTGAGCCTGTTTCCAAAACTGTCTAAAATAGCCCTGGTTTGTACTGAAAGGTATCATTCTTGTACCATCTATACTTCTGGAAATATCGCTAGTACCACAGACTGGCATGTGAACTGTTCTTATTAGGACTACTTAAAAGCAAATAAACATCACTTGCTTCAAGGACCTGCTTGAAAACGTCTTCCATGCTGAACTTCCTGTGACCTACAGATTAGACCCAACGCTAATCCGTTTCCAGTTGTCTAATGTTTAGACCCAGCTTTCCAGTACCTCCGCTCTGCCTGCTACCCAGCAGCTCTGGTCAGTGTGATAGGCCAGAGGGGATCCATCCACAGCAACCCTGATTCATAGTAAGAAGTCAGGGGTACCAGCCCAGGTACACCAGCAAGGGGGTACACTAGTAGTGACAGTTACCCAAAAGGAACCCGGTTCTGGATGCCGGTAATGAGTCCAGTGGTGGCAGCATTTGTAAGCCCCTCCTACTGCTGTTAGAGGGCGCATTTGGGATAACGAAAAGAAATGGTGGCAAAGAAAGCCCAGCCGGTACCCAGCAACAACAGACAGGGTGGCATAGGCGGTCCATCCTGTCACAAGGGGGTAAACTAACCCCCTTGTCCTCCCTGGTACCAAAACATTTGAGATTACATCAGATAGTTTAACATCAGGATGTGATATATTCTCCAGAATTGGAGTTAATGCAATTTAAAGGTTTTTAACAAAATTCACATCAACCTGTGATTTCCAGAGTCTTACAGCGATAGAAAGTCTAAACAAAAAGTCTAATTACCCCCTCCTGTGTTTCAGGTTAAAAAGACATGAAGGCCACTGAGATAAAAAGATCTAATTAACTTAATGAAGATTTCCTCCAAGAAATGGCTACTGCATCAATAATCAATACCTCAGAAATTAATGTAATTCTAATACCACAATCCAACACAATATAAAACACATTAGTACATTTGCAATAATATACAGAGGTGAACTGCACCCCTAATTAAAATAAATATCTATAATAAGTTATTTTTGTGATCCAGCCTCAGGGACATTGTTGTTGGTGAAATCATTAAAGATATCGCATTGGGTGAAATTTTCTGTAGTGTGTACCCAGCCTAACAGCTTACCTGGAGAAAATGTTCCTTGGCGCCTGAAAATCTTTACCAAATTTATTATATAAAAATATTTGCATCCTAAAAACATATAGACACATATATCAGCAGTGCATTTTATGTAAATAAGTCTGCATCATAGTGGACCCAAAAACAGCAAATTAATGAATTTGGGTACAAAGGTCTTTTATCGAATAAAGTCCTAGATTTCTGTAAATCAAAGTTCCATACTCGCTAGGTGTCCAGTATTAGGTGTCCAGTATTGGGCTAACAATGTTCTTATATCGATTGAAAACGATAGAATATAGGGGGGAAATTCAATTCCCCCGAATTAGCGCGCCGTTATTACGGTAATTATAACCCGGCTTTCTGCTCGCAGTTCTCAGTCCACCGGTCGGCGTCCTTCCAATGTCAGTCACGCAAGTAACTTCCGGCTACAAGATATTCTTCTTGCGCATGCAGCGAGAAATCTAATCTGGGCTCTGGCTAGTTGATAATTGTTAGATGGATATCAGTATCTATTTATCACTTTCCAAGTGCTTCTGTCACAATACATAGTAATGATGACGTGTAATGAGAGTTGATACTTGTGAGGATACCACCCCTAGCTGGGATGGCAGTTACCCTCTGTGGGATTCAACTCACTCGGGTAGACCAGAATATATCCAAAATAAGATTTTATTACGACAGCACAACACCACAAGACGTTCACAAGTTACAGGGTAATGGTAGCATGTATCCTCCAGCAGCCTCTTGCAGTCAGCACTCCAAAGTAATAATCTCGGTCTCTTTCAGAGTCTTATCCTCCCGAAATATTACCACTACCGATTAGCTAGACAGTTATGGTGTCGTCCAGCCTGGGATACTGGCTCACACAAACCCTGTCCTGGTAGGGTTTCCTCCAGCGGCAGCACGATGCCTGGCCCAGAGTCCTTTGTGCTGATGTCTTGTACACCAGTATCCTCAAAGCTAGAATAGATTTCTTTGCATTCTGCTCTCCCTATATTCATCGCTGTATACACAGGAGAAGGGTCAAATGTCTCAATCCCCCTTACCGCAGGGGGCTATCAGTGAACACTTTAGCTGTTAGACATACTGTCTCTGTTACCTTGATTATACAATAGGATGGCTTGACTTAATTAGCTATATGGCTGAATACACTAAACAAAGGGTTACAATATAACATTAAGGAATGACACTTAACGCTTGCGTGAAACAACAAGACATTTGACACATTGTATTTGCTACACTACACAATCTGAGTCTGTGATACATTTTGACACAATAACATTTATATTGCCACATATTAGTATACTTCCTAATGCTATTTCAGCCAGTATATTACTGCGGAGGCACCTTGGAAATCATCTAGAAGTTCTAACCTAATTACCTCTCAGATTAGCTAATTAACAGGGGGGGGTACCAGCTAGTTTTGTCAAGTCACTCAGACATTGTTCTGATTACAAACCAGATCTAAGCCACACCTCATGACAATGGACATTTCAGACACATGGTAATTACATTAGCTAACACAAGCAAAATTACTTCTGCTGTCCTGTTATTTTCACACAATATGGCAATATACTATATATTTCTAATACATACAATATTGCAGGTAATAGCAAGGGCAAAATGTACCTAATAACATGATATAATAATACACGTAAAACACTGATGCTCTGGTGTACATACTTAGACTGGTGATGAATAATAAGTTCAGTCCAGTAGTGTCCCGTTTCCTCAAAATACTGTAATAATGTAGTCTACAAATTGCATCTCATGGTCTATCTGATTACAGATATCAAAGACGAACAGTCCTATGTCCTCAGTCAAACGCGATCTGGGTATCTGATTCTTGGTCTAGTACTTAACTGAACAATTTAGTTAGAACATCTACGATCTCTGTGGGTGGTATGTCCTTTGGGATTCCTCTTGTACATTATTTTGTCTCCCTCTGTTGTCCAAATCATCTAGACTTTTCTGCATTGCATTAGTCTCATAGGGGTATATTTACTAAGCTGCGGGTTTGAAAAAGTGGAGATGTTGCCTATAGCAACCAATTAGATTCTAGTTATTTATTTAGTACATTCTACAAAATGACAACTAGAATCTGATTGGTTGCTATAGGCAACATCTCCACTTTTTCAAACCCGCAGTTTAGTAACTATACCCCAGATCATTTAAATATTTGTGCATTGCATGTTAAATAGTTGCCAACATTTTAAAGTTATATCACAGAAACATTTAGGATAGTGCAAACTAGATTGATCTTTGTGTACTATAATCCTAACTGCAATATTTTTTTATTTCAATTAGTCAAATTCAATACATATTATGTTATAAAACCCACAGAATATGAAGAGGTAATGAATATACAGAATAACAAAGATTGTGCTGTGCAGTTGGTCAATATTGAAAAATACCCACATTATCATACACAGATCATTAAAACCTGGTGCTGTCCCTATAAATTAGGGACATTTAGCAACTATGGTATTAATAAAGTACACTGCAATTAGGTGTTAGCGATATACTATTACTGGGGTTTTTTTGGGGGTTTTTTTTAAGCTTCATGACTTTTAGAACAAATTAGGCACCACAATATTCCCAGTATGCCAGGACCTTCATAATATTACTTTATGCCATATCTCCCAGTTCAAATCAAGACAAAGTGTGCAACTGCTTGGTGACACACATAAAAAGAGGTAATATGGATAATCAATACATACAATGGATAATACAAGTTATGTTATGCTGAAATGCTTAGGATGTAGTTAACAATATTAGCTGAAAATAAATATGTAATCTTTAGCAGAAGTCAAGTACTTGCTTATGAGCTGATGTACTAACCTGTGACTATAAATTGCAACTTGATTAAGGAAATGTGCCCATGATATGGTATAGTGAAGTTGTGGCTAGGCCTGATGAAATAACTGTGTGCGATGAAACGCGTCAGGATGGATTTTCTGTGACCCATGTGTAGTGCATTATTTATTATTATCTGGAAGTCAAGTCCATCAACTGATATTTGGTCGTTGTTCTGGTTAGCGGTTCACACAGCCGGCTGCTATCCTTGATCCGATTCAATCACTGCGAGCTACGGCTACAAGAAGATATAGTAACTACTGTACGTGGTTATACTCACCTGGAGAATTAATTTCTCAGCGCACCACCCACTGATTGGGAAAGCACTGCACAGTTGTGGTACTCCAGCGGGACAGTTCAAAGGAATCGGGTAAGATACCAGCAGATCTAGAGCCCAAATGGCTGTGATTCCCTACCGCACACTGTGCTGGCACTTATAGTATATTGGGATTGTGACTTTATCCATCGGGCAAAGATATTATACCCAAGTGCCTACATTTCCATTAGCACACTATTGATGAATATTTTGACCACTTGAGAAGTGTGCATTCATCTGGATCAATTATTACTATTATTCTGTCTTTGTTTGGAATCAGCGATTTATACATGGCCATTTCAGTTATGTACTGACGTTTTGATATATACATTTATATTTTCTCATGGGATTTTCTATGCGTGTTGTTGCATTTTCTGATTCACATTTTATGGTTCATATGTGATTTGTTCAGGATTGCTTTATATATTTTATATTTTTTAGCAGCTAATAAATATGGTCTAATCATTTATATTGACTTCTGTTGTCATTGTTTCACGAGTGCATATAATATTTAGCTTTATTTCTAACTGGCAGAGGGCCTGTCTACGGGATGTTGAGTAGAACTATAAATGAACTAATGATGGGCTGATATTATTGGTTTAGAGTATGTAATGATGCATTTCATCATCATCATTTATTTATATAGAGTCAACATATTCCGTAGCGCTTTACAATTGGGGACAAACATAGTAAACTAATAAACAAACTGGGTAAAACCGACAAAGAGGTGAGAAGGCTGCTCCCAAGCTTACAATCTATGGGATTTGCTTACGTATTACCTTTGTGGTTTAAATCTTTAAAAGATTTATGAAATTAATTAATAATCACCATTGCTCATTTTGATTCTAATGGTCTGTACTGTACATACATAATATACCAGCATATATATGAACAGACTTCATCTTTGTATAAGTTTTCTTTTTCCATGATATTTCTTGGAGGTCCCACCGAGATTGTCTTACAATTGCCGTACGAAATAGAGGGGTCAGCTTTTAAATTCTTGGTTCAAAACAGTGCACCAAAGATTAGAGACTTTAAGGTACTACCTGCTCCAAATACTTAATTAGCTTTTCCTGTTTCTGTGAGCACATTTGTGGTCAAAATTCTCATGAAAGTCTTTTCATTATATTTCTAAACCAGAGTGCTAAACTGTAATCCTTATTGTTACATGAAACCTTGTCTGTAAAGTAGCATATTTTGCATTTTATTTTATCACCTATGGTGCGACCGTTTGGTGATTGCATGAGCGGTTGAAATCTGTATAGTGATTGATTTCGGTGAGGGGTCAAGCAGGGGAGAAAACTACGGTAGCTTCTCTGACTTGGGTGTCAATGACAACTCCCAAACTTCAAGGTAGACAGTATTTGGCCATATCACAGGACGCAGTAGCTGAGGAAAGTATTGTACGGAGTGGTAGAGCAGAGAATTCAGACTCAACATTGTGTGGACGGTTCCTGGGCAACAGAAAAATACAGGGACACGATGGAGACAGGGAAACTCTCGGCAGGTAAGAAGCAGGGGTTGTTGCTACCTTATGGCAGCCCAGGTAGCTGATACTCCGAAAGTATGGGAATGAGAGTTTACAGTATCTGAGCACGTGGAATGCAAAGTGTCCATGTGACGAGAGAGACAAGCATATAATCAGTGGGTTGTTGAGGCATTCAGCAGTGCTCACCGGCATATATAGAGCTGACTATAACATTGAAGATTCCTGCTCCAGACCATGACAGAAACGATCACTCAGATGAGCTTTATCTTTTGTTTAAATTTTGAATGGCAATTCATTTGGGAGTAGAATCATTTCACCCAGCTGCCCCACACCATGAAACATTTTAATACAGATACAGTTAGTTTTGCATCTACATACAAATGGCATAGATAATTTGCAGTCACATGTCCTGTTAGGTGAAACAGTTACTGCTATGATCAAAAAAGGAATTATTTTGTTTGTATGAAATTGTTATGTGTAAATACTTGGCAACTCTCCCGGAAAGTCCGGGAGACTCCCGAAATCCGAGTAGGTCTCCTGGACTCCCGGGAGAGCAGGCAAATATCCCGCATACGGCAACTTACTTGTCAAAATGACACGATTTGCGGTCAATCGCGTCATGTTGGCCCCGCGGGGTGGGGCCAAAATGACGTGATTGACCTGCCCCGCCCCCTACCACCCTCCAACCACGCCTCCTGCCCAGGATCTCCCGTAATTCACTTTTCAAAGGTTGGCGAGTATGGTTAAGTGTTTGTATGACAAGTGTCTAAATGCATTTTCAGTTGAGAAGGGAAATTTCTTTTGTAAAGGGATTAATAGTTCAAAAATGTCCCTGGATTTGAAAGGACACATTAAATCTAATCCGTATTTATTTAATTTTTTTTAAGCATGCTGGGACTTGTTGTACTACAGCTGTATGCTGGGGGTCATTAGCCCATATTTTTCCTTGTGGGAGTCTCTTGTTTTTATTTCACAGTGGTTAAACAGCGAAGAGTAATGTTTCCTTTCTGTGTTCTGTTTTTATAGGCATGTACGTACGGGCCTGATTCATTAAGGAAAGTTAAGTAAATAAAATTGAGTAAGTAGTCTCCTGGACAAAACCATGTTACAATGCAAGGGATGCAAATTAGTATTCTGTTTTGCACATAAGTTAAATACTGTCTGTTTTTCATGTAGCACACAAATACTTGATAGCTTTATTTGTACACTGAAATTTAAAGTTGATATTTGTGTGCTACATGAAAAACAGACAGTATTTAACTTATGTGCAAAATAGAAAACTAATTTGCACCCCTTGCATTTTTACTTAGCTTTCCTTAATTAATCAGGCCCTAGTAGACAGGAAGATATAATTGTATGAGTATGTAGTCCATAAGAGAAAAAAGATTAATGACCTAAGTAAGCACTCCAGGTACATATAGGTAATTGATTAATACATAATGTTTTTATTGGTATGCGCTAAAATTGATACATATAGGTATACCACACAAATAAAAAAGCGAAATATAAAAAGAATGTAGTGTTGAAAGGTATAGAGTTTAAAAATGAATTGACCCTGGGGTGGAGCCAGTCAAAATGTATATAACACTTCCATAAAGAAAGTGACTAATAAAGGATCTCTTGTGGGAATATATACAACACAGATACGTCTATATATATATATATCAAATAGGGTAGTAAGAATCTTACACAATCTGTATCGTGACAATGTATCACTTATATAGCACTAAATATATATGTTGTGTTTAATGTGAACTGTAGATGGCAGTGTTGCCTAATATATTCTCCCACAGTATTAATCCAATCGAGAGTCTTCCTTAGGAGTACCGTATGTTTAATACATAATAGAGATTCATGAGCCACGAGTCCTGTATGATATATCAGGAGATTACCAAGTATATAGTTGCTTACCGAGCCCTTCACTGGCTCCCCTTCCCCTACAGAATCCTTTTCAAGCTCCTCACTCTGACTTACAAGGCCCTCGCCAACTCCACTGCTCCCTACATCTCTAACCTTATCTCTATTCACACTCCCTCCAGCTCACTGCGATCGTCCAACGATCGTCGCCTCTCTTCCCCTCTGATTACCTCCTCTCACGCACGTATCCAAGACTTCTCCCGCGCCGCTCCCCTCCATTGGAACAAGCTCCCCTGCTCCATCAGAACTTCCCCTAATCTGTCCTCTTTCAAACGAACATTAAAAACCCACCTTTTCCTTAAAGCCTTCCAGTCTCATGCCTAAACTCCCACCGGTCGGCTACCTCTCTTTCTCATCCCTTCTTCCCTTCTCCCCCTTCCTCGACTCCGTCTCCGTTTCTCCCGTCTCTCCATCTCATCCATGTGTCTGTCTGTCTGTCTTCCCCTCCCTTTAGATTGTTCGCTCCTTTGAGCAGGGCTCTCCTACCTTCTGTTTCCATCACTTTTAACTGCGCTCTCCAGCTACTCAGCTCACCTCCTCTCAGTCCCTCTGCCCTCTGTCTCCTCTCGCTTCTCTCCGCTCCCCTCAGTGACTCTCAACCTGTCATCCGTGCCCACCCTCTTGGGCCATAGTTACCTGCCTATACTCACTTTTCCCCTCCCTCCCTCTCTTTCATGCTGTGCCTGAGCCCCCAGAGTTATAGTGCTTACTGTTACTTGTACTGTGCTGTTTCACCTTGTACTGTGCCATTGTTTGTCCTTGTACGGCGCTACGGATACTTTGTGGCGCCCTATAAATAAAAATTAATAATAATAATAATAATTATGTTCTCATATATATATATATATATATATATATATATATATATATATATATATATATATATCTACTTAGGCTAATGAGTTGTAGCTCAAAGTATTCTGCCTAGTACATTTCAGGGCAGGGACGGACTGGCCATCTGGCACTTCTGGCATTTGCCAGAAGGGCCGATTGCAGTATGGGCCGGTCCCTGCGCTTCAAGTCCCGCAGCTTTTTCTTCTTCTTTGTTTTTTGCTTTTTTTTTTTTTAACTTACGCGCGGCTGTGCGATGTGACGTCATGATGTCACGCAGCCGCCTAGGAGCCGTCGAACTGTTGAGGGCGCGGGGTTGTTGAGGTGAGTTGGTGTGTCTGGGGGATAATGACAGGTACTGCAAGGGAAGGGAATGAGTAAAAATACACGGGAGAAGTGATTGAAAATGTCTGCAGGGGGAAGGGGGTGTGTGTGTGATAATGGCTGCAGGAGGAAGCGGGGGGGGGGTGACAGTGGCTACAGGGGGAAGGGGGGTGTGACAATGGCTGCAGGGGGAAGGGGGGGTGTGACAATGGCTGCAGGAGGAAGCGGGGGTGTGACAGTGGCTGCAGGGGGAAGGGGGATGTGACAATGGCTGCAGGGGGAAGCGGGGGGCGTGACAATGGCTGCAGGGGGAAGCGGGGGGTGTGACAATGGCTGCAGGGGGAAGGGGGGGTGTGACAATGGCTGCAGGGGGAAGCGGGGGGTGTGACAATGGCTGCAGGGGGAAGGGGGGGTGTGACAATGGCTGCAGGGGGAAGGGGGGATGTGACAATGGCTGCAGGGGGAAGCGGGGGGTGTGACAATGGCTGCAGGGGGAAGGGGGGTGTGTAACAATTGGGGGTGAAAATGTCTGCATGGGGAGCAATGGCTGTAGGAGGGGGGAAATAAAAAATGGCCAATCTGTGTGAGGGACAGTATATGGCTATAATGTGTGTGGGGGGACAGTATATGACTAATGTGTGCTATTAAGTGAATGTGGGGCTGTTTGGGGAAAATTAGGTATATTTATTAAATGAAATTATGAATTATTTAATGCCTGAGATGGTTGTGGGAAATGGTTATTTTTTATTAAATATAAATGCTATTTAATTTCTTCCTGGGGTTGTTTGAAGGGAGGGAAAGCGGTTTATTTATCAAATGTGAATACTATCATTTTAATGTTGGGGCTGGAGTAAGGCCTAATTTTAAAACGTGGGTGTTATATTGATTTAACACCGCTGCTGGTTGCAGTTTTCTAAATTTCATGTAACCATTTTTTTTGCCAAATAGGGCCCCCAACATTCCAGGATCCAGACAAGCAGCAACTGATCTAAAGACACCAGCAGCCACAAGTGGAGACAATGACAAGACAGGTAAGAGAGACCAGGACATTCTACCAACTGTCCTGAATTTGGTGGGTGACTGTCCCGCTTAGTCAGGATTTGATCTGACTACAAGGACAGTTGGGAGGTATGTACTGCTTTACATTGTATTGCTTGTGAAGGCAGAAATGTGTGCACCTAATAGTAGTGCTCACAGTATTGCCTGTGTATTTGTTGAAAATGTGTCTAATAACCATATTACATCATAGGAGTCCCCCTGTCTTAAGTGCCTAGGGCCCCCGAGCCTTAATCCAGCTCTGGTTAGCAGGAGGGAGTGGATAGCTACTCCCAGTTCCTGGACAGGACACAGCCTGCAGAGCAAGCCGAGGAGCTCTAAATCTCATGAGATTTATTAATCTTGTGAGACTAAGTGCTTCCCTGCTCATTCTACAGGAAGTTCCCATCCTGATGGATGTCAGCAGCATCAGAAGCATAGATAAGTGCAGTGGGCTGGGGGTGTTGTAATGTGTTTCTGGGGTGGGGTGTGGTATGATTAGGAGGGCTTGATAAATGTAATGTTTTATTATAATGTATGTATCAATGCTCCATGTTGACCACGCCCCCAACATAATGTGGGTACGCCCCTGGCGGCGGCGCTGATGCGTAGCGGCACACAGTTTTGTCCTACTCATCAACAGAGATGGGCCTGTATGCTTGAAATGCCAGGGCTGATTTTTAGTTCCAGTCCGGCCCTGATTTCGGGTAAAAGTTCCTAAGACTTACGAATAGTCTTTGCTTAGTAGTTATGTGCACTAATGGTTAATATGGCATACATGGTATCAGAAGTTGCTGAAAGACTCGTATACAGCAATTGATTTCTATAATACCGGTCTCACTACAGCAGCGCCAGATCGCTATATTATATCCCCATATAATCTTCCAATAAGTTGTTATAATGGGATAAGAGGTATAGTAGTGCTAGTATATGCTGTTAGAAAGACTCTCATTACCAGTTTAAGTTTACATTAGCAGCAAAACGCCGTGGCAAGCCCCGCCCACTTCCGGGTCTGACGTCACTCAAGTGTGACATCGCCCCTTTTACCTTTCCCCATCTCTCCATGACATCATAATTGTATGAGTGTAAGTTAAAAAAGTGTAAAAAAATAATCTGAAGGGTTTTAGTAATTTGACAGTGCTGGAATTCTAGTTTTCTTAAGTGAGACAATATGTGGGGGAAAAGATTACTTCTGTAATTGCAAATTCTGTCACTGTACTTATGCAAATACCTGTATATTTTGCTGTTAATTTATGTTCTGAATTTTCCCATATTCTCATAGATATGAAGAGCCAATACTTGCAGTGGTGTGCAGTATACTTGGACCAGACTTTGTCAAGGATTCATCTATGCTTTAATGTATTTAATCTATTTGGACAAAATCTAATAGATAACTTACTTCTTTTTCTCCCAAAGGTGGTTCAATCCTGATTCAGTATTGTGAGAGTTTGCAAAATGAAAATTACATATCCATTAAAGTAATCATTATGTTATAGCTTTAAAAGAAATTAGCAGATATTATACTCGGGCATATTCAATTCTCGGCGGAAACGCCAAAAATCTCGCGGTCCGCGCATTATTACTGTCATTACGGTAATAATGCGCGGAAAAACAGTTAATACGGTAATCTTCTCGCTGGATTTCAGCTCGCGGCTCCCTGAGCCACAAGCTGAAATCCAGCTAACTATTACTGTATTAACGGTAATAGTTCTTCTGCGGCGAGGAAAAACAACAATTAAATATGCCCCTCAGAATGAGAAGAGGAAAAAGATCGAAGCTTTGAAAAAATGTTACAATAAGATGTTCTCGGAGAACATGGACAAGCCAAGGATGGACAGCTGAATGTTCTATAAAAAGTAACAATAAGACTGGTGGCAGAATGCCTGAGAAGATAAAAACATAAGAAAGATTTGTTTAAAACTTACATTATGTTTATTCTGCAATTTGTATCATTAGCTTGTTGTTTTCATAATTTACTGTCTTATAATTGGTGGTTAAGCTTCTATACCTCTAAAGACTTCTAATTGGTTGTTAAGCTTCTATGCTCCTAAAACATTTATAAGTGTAAGAGTTATTTCTGCAGTAAACCAGTCTCAGTTTGTAAACCAGACATTTGTGTGGTCTCTTATTCTGCACTCACATCGATCGTTAACATAGATATCTGACAAACTGCTGACTGACTTATTCAATTACAGGTGGTTATTCTGCTAACATAGGTAAAGAACCCCTGCCCCTGTCACTTGCAGCTCTGTCCTCACTAACACATCACTCATCTCCTGATATACTCTGTGCTGCTGGGGACCTTGTTCCTTCCACTATATAACTCTCAGTCTGTGGCTTCCTGCTCCCTCCATTCCCCTCCTCACATCATGTCACTGCCCCTGTCACATGCAGCCCTGTCCTCACTAACACATCACTCA
This sequence comes from Mixophyes fleayi, assembly GCF_038048845.1. Lineage (NCBI taxonomy): Eukaryota > Metazoa > Chordata > Amphibia > Anura > Limnodynastidae > Mixophyes > Mixophyes fleayi. The sequence goes on from NC_134410.1 coordinate 75,652, forward strand.
TCTCCTGATATACTCTGTGCTGCTGGGGGAGCCTGCTCCTTCCACTATATAACTCTCAGTCTGTGGCTTCCTGCTGCCTCCATTCCCCTCCTCACATCATGTCACTGCCCCTGTCACATGCAGCCCTGTCCTCACTAACACATCACTCATCTCCTGATATACTCTGTGCTGCTGGGAGACCCTGCTCCTTCCACTATATAACTCTCAGTCTGTGGCTTCCTGCTGCCTCCATTCCCCTCCTCACATCATGTCACTGCCCCTGTCACATGCAGCCCTGTCCTCACTAACACATCACTCATCTCCTGATATACTCTGTGCTGCTGTGAGACCCTGCTCCTTCCACTATATAACTCTCAGTCTGTGGCTTCCTGCTGCCTCCATTCCCCTCCTCACATCATGTCACTGCCCCTGTCACATGCAGCCCTGTCCTCACTAACACATCACTCATCTCGATGATATACTCTGTGCTGCTGGAGACCCTGCTCCTTCCACTATATAACTCAGTCTGCCCCCTCCCCCACTAGGTGCAGCAGGAGGGTCTCAGGTAATAATTCTGTGTAATGCGGGGTTACTGCACGCAGTCTGCTCATGTACATGTACCTGGATTCCCCTTTTGGAGTTCGGGGAATCCTCTTCCGAAACTGAGCCCCGTGCGTCTAAGTTCATAGGAGACTTTCCTAAGAAGGCTCTGTGTCCGCGGCCATTGTTCTGTAGCCCAGAATCCGCTCTGGCCTCAGTGTGGGCAGACACGTGACGCACGTACACTAGGTGCAGCGTCTTACAGGAACTTCCAAGATGGCCGCCGCCGGCTGAGTTTTGGCGGAAGTAGATGAGTGCAGGGGGCGGTGCTTGGACTCTACCAAGATGGCTGCGATGTGTGTAATACAGTGAGAGCCGGTGGACGGGACAGAGAAGCTGCAGGTCAGTCTCATCACAGCCTATCTGTAATATGGTTATAATGTGAGAGCAGTGATGTATAAAACTGTTTAATAAAGTACTGACCCTCACAATAGCATCCCCATCATATCACCTCCACCATTGTGTGCTGACTGTATATGGTGTAAGAATGGGTTATCATGAAGATTGGACTCCAGCATTCATGCAAGATGACTGGGGCACTCACACTCAGTAAAAACATTCATGCAAGATGACTGGGGCACTCACACTCAGTAAATGTTTTAACTTCTAGACGGAAGACTTGGTCCTGGGGGGATTTGGCTTATGCCAAAGTGGCATCTAAAGGAACCAGTGAGGGAGCTAATGAATATTGTGTGTTGTATTGGTCCTTAGGACACCCCAAGAGGGTGATGCCGATATGTTCTCATATTACAGCTGTGTATGCTGCCTCCTTGGTCTGTTGCCTGTGATGCTGTGTAATACTTAGTTACCCATTGATAGCATGTTTAACAGATTCATGTGTTGTAATATTTGTAACCTATTCCCTTTCAATATCTCCGTTTTCATTGTATCTACCAGAGGAGGCACTTTGGCATTAAGGTATTTAATTTGTGAGAATTATGGATATATATATATATATAATATATATATATATATATATATATATATATATATATATTCAGCTAGTATCGTGTATATATATATATATATATATATATATATATATATATATATATTCAGCTAGTATCGTGTGTGTATATATATATATATATATATATATATATATATATATATATATTCAGCTAGTATCATATATATATATATATATATATATATATATATATATTCAGCTAGTATCATATATATATATATATATATATATATATATATATATATTCAGCTAGTATCGTGTGTATATATATATATATATATATATATATATTCAGCTAGT